>NW_009920420.1:17597-64531 GCF_000696875.1 Nestor notabilis | reverse complement strand
AAAAAAAATTGCCCCCCCCCCCCCCCCCATAAGTGCAAGGACAAATGTAGAACAAAAATACCGAGGTTTTTGGCTAGATGGTAACTTCTTTCAGCATTGACCTGCCTGCTTATGAGTCAGATGCCATTTCAATTAGTCTTTTTTAAGCAGCATGATGGAGTGTGTAAACCTACATGTGTCATCTCAGCACTCTTTTTCTCTCTGAGATCAGTGTATCACTGCTGCTCCACTCCTAGTTCATGGTCTTAAAATACTTTTCCATTTAGCTTCCAGGCTTTAATGATCCAGCTCTGCACTGACAAAATGCAGAGTATTGAGTTATGGGAGAAAAATGTTAATATACAGTGAGGGGTTTTTCTTTCCCTTCTCCTTAGGACAAGATAGATCATGTAAATGAGGCAATCATTGCTGAGAAGCTAACTTAGGATTTTTCATTCCTCCAGCACAAAGTGCCAAGTCTTTTTAAGAAAGTGGAAGATGGTGAGTACTTTATGGAACCCAGTAGTAAAAATACAATAGCTCTTTGTAGCATTCTTTGAAAGGCTGCAAGTCTGTTTTTGTGTAATGAGTGAAAAAGTAAATTGTATATTATTTCTGCAAGAGAATTAGCTTTTATTTACTCAAGGCAATCAGTGCTTATTATAACTTACGTGTTTGGAGAAACAGATTTAAAAACCATGCTTTCTTGGATTTAGTTGTGTTTGGTTTTCTCCACAATTAAGTAAAACCTTATCCTTAAAAGAATAACTATTAAATAGTCTTCAACTCTTATTAATTATTCTTCAATTCTGTATAATCCTGTATCATTTTCTATTTGGCAGCCACACAGTTTGCTCACTGTCTTTTGATTGATTCTCTTACTGTTACAGAGTGTAATATACTTAGTTTGTTTAGAGAAAGGGAATACGTTTCATGTTTAAAAATCCCTTTTACTGCAGTTACTGCATCTTTGCAGATCTAATTAGGTCTCAGTCCCTTCCAAATCATGTAAGTCAAAGGTCCCATCTTACTTGTCCCTAAGGCATCATTACAAGAAGTCCCCAGATGGAGTCTAGTTTCTAACTGATGACTTTACCATACCGGGGCTAATTACTTCTAATCTTACACATTGATGAGACTGTATTTTATGTCTCTGAGCCATTGAAACTGTAACTGCCAAATTATCCTCTACTGTAATATGCGGGTTATTTCCCCATTAAATGGACTGGCTTCACAAATGACAATCCCTTCCTGCCAGGCTCTTGCATTTTAAACCATAATTATTTCTGGCACACGGTTCCATCCTATGAGCCCTTGTTAATCCATGTTATGATCTTGGATAAGCTGCTAGTGCCTGGCTGATTAAAACCAGGAAAGGATGAGCAGAGCGAAACAGGGCAGCCAGGAGCTTGAGTCGGGTGCTCCTCACCAGCGCTGCAGCCACTGCCTGGCTTTCATTTAGCCCTGCCTTGAACAGCCAGCTTTTTCTTTTTATAAGCAATAACTTCATTCAGCTCTTTAAAAGAAATGACTCAACACTTTCACCTTCTGAGAAGGAAAAAGCCCTGTATCTAGAAGTCTATAATGCGTGAAGGTTTTGGAAGCCTAATCTAGTATAAGCTGCCTTCAGTCAGCTCTCTTAAGCACTGGGGAAGAGAAATGAATATCTAAAGAGCAGCAAAGAACTACAATTGCACTCTGATTTCATGGCTATATGTGATAGAGGTCAGTAACATAAAGCTGTTTATTTCTTCATACAAAGCAGTGGCTGTTATCACAACTTGCTGTGGGCGAAGGTATTGGAAACTCCTCATTCAAGGGAATATTGTATTTTATTACAGCATTACTTCCCACTATATAGGCTTTCTTCCCTGCTTCTTTCTCTGTCAGTTTGGACCCAGCTTGATGGAGCTAACCTTGGGACTGGCTCCCCAAAGGACTTTACTCCAGGAATCCATTTATGAAGGTATAATAATTTGGGTTTAGTATATTCCAGATCTTAATCCAGCCCTGACAATAAGTAACTGCTAACTGGAAGCTTTGGTAGAGTAGCAGGGGTTTAGGAGAACACAATTTGGAGATGGTGGCACTTTTCCTTGGCTCATTTCAGGGAAGTGAATAGCACCTTGTTGATTCAGCTATCACTTCTTATAAGCAGCAGAGAACATTGGCATTGCTGTCTGGGGGAAAAAACCCAAAATCAAGCCACCAAAACCCAAGACAACAAAAACCCCAAACCCCTGACCTTAAAAATCCTGGGAAAATGCCAGTGTTATCACTATGGTCACCACAGCCAGAAATACCAACTTAGACCCAAGGTACAGAGACATTTTATGCTTTGTTTCAGTAGTTTTTTTATTAAGAAAAAAGGTGACACCCACCACCTAATTGTGGTTTAATAGATTTTCCTTAGATGTTTATTGAAGTATATAAATCTGCATTAATATATCTATCAGCATGAATGTTCTGGCCAAAGTTAATCCCAATATTGCTCTAACTAATGCAGTGATACTTTTAGAGCAACAAGATGGTCCTAAATCAATAGGCTGATATTCCAAAAGGATGCTTTCAGTTTAGGGTGTGAGAAATATTTTTGCCCTTTTATTTAAAATAGCACGAATGACTCCTGAAATTTCTGGTTCTTTTTTTTCTGCATCATAGCTGACTTCTATCCCATTAAGCATCCAAACAGTATCCTGAATTATGAGCCTATTTTATTATATTTATTTAAATTCTTGTTTTATTTTGTTTTATTCTATTTTAGATTAATTTAATTTTATTTTTATTTTATTATTTTTTTAAAGGCACTATCCTGAAAGCCTGTGCTTTAATCTGTTTAAAGAGACCAAAACTGTTAACCAAAATGAGTGTAAGATTAAACATGCTGCTGTGCCTGCCTTGCAGATATCAATGCAGTGTGTGTCTGTATAGTATATGTATATGCTTTAGTTGTGATTACTGGAATATTAAGCACTGCCCAAAAGAATAGCCCTGAATTTGCTTTTTCTTTCTTACCATTATTTGACCTTAGTCTTTTGAGCGATTAAAGCAGCACATAAATCTTGTGCTAATCTTCTAACATTGGCTTCAGTTGGTGGGATTTTAATTTACAGTAACTACTTCTGTTGTTGGGCCTTTTAGTCCCGACTCTTGAATAATGCAGTGCTCTGTAGGTTCAATACCTGTGTGTACACATCAGTTTATTGTTTTCACTCACCAAAGTGCATGTATGTGTCACGGGAAAACAGGAGAATAGATGTCCATGGTTTAAGGTAAAATGTTACTGGTTTATGACCCTGTTTCCCTCCTTGTGGTAGGGCAGATGTTGGAGTGCTCTCAGCATGCATTTATATGTGCCCCAGCAAAGGCCAAGCACTTCTCTCTTTCTCCTTTGGACATAAAAGTCACCAAGGTAACTTCTCTGAGTGAGTGTAAAAAATGTCTGTTTACAAACAAAAAGGCAAATAGCAAAACAGCCCAAAACCTCATCGCATCTTAGAAACCTTTGGAAGTTAATCAAAATAACTTCACATAATCCAATGGAGTCATCTATAAATCAATATATCAAGTAATCAATAAAGACATTGTACACTTTGAGGGTGCTGAGGCGCTGGCACAGGGTGCCCAGAGAAGCTGTGGCTGCCCCATCCCTGGCAGTGTTCAAGGGCAGGTTGGACACAGGGGCTTGGAGCAACCTGCTCTAGTGGAAGGTGTCCCTGCCCGGGGCAGGGGTTGGGACCGGCTGTGCTTCAAGGTTCCTTCAACATAAACCAGTCTGGGATTCTATGATCTACCTGAGTGTAAGAGCCCAAGAAAATCGGGGTAAAAAGAAGGTGTAGCTGTACTGTGAGAAAGGGGGAGGGAGGGCTCACGCTGCTCGTAGAGGAAGTGAAATTGCTGTTTCTGGAAGGAGAGACAGCACTGTTGGTGGAAATGAAGCACTTCACTGCCCTCTCGCAGCTACCTGCAGTGGTTTTGTGGCTGGGAATTTAGCCAGGACACCATCCTGAAATGAGAAAGTGTGGGACCAGCAGTAGAGTGACAGAGAAGTGTGTACCCACAGTAATGTGTTAGTTACCTGAGGTTACCCCAGCAGTATGGGTGTGGGGTGGAAAAGGATGTATTTAACAAGGATCCAGAAGCCAGGTAGAACTGGGTATCATGTTGTGCCAATAAACATATCAACTAAGTCACTTGATGTGACTGGCAGTAACTCACTGGCACAGTGTTTGTGCAAGTCCACTGCAGGGAGGCAGGTTAATAATTACAAACTATTCCATAAAATGCCAATTGTTTCCAAGGAATTTTTCTTGGGTGCTTTTGCTTGGGTTAGACAGGGTGAGGGGGGTAGAATCATGTTGCATCATGAGAGAAATCAGCTGTGAGCCACCCTAAAATAGAGAGCGGAGACCTCAAAATACAGCTTTCACAAGGGCCATAGCAATGTAGATAGTCTGTAGAGGTTTATGTCTAAACTAAATTTTCCAGCTGAAACTTTCCTAAGGGAGAACTCTACCTGCACTTCTCCTTTGCCAAAGCATTCAGGCTCCCACTGGCTCCCTGCACAAGAACGAGTCTCGCCACTCCCAACGCCAAGTTCATTGCTCTTGGCTTCGGACAGATCATCATCTGGTCACATCGCAGCCGAGCATCGGTGTCTCCCGTATGGGGTTGTGAGCTCTTAGAAAACTCCTTGTTAAGCTCGAAAATGCTCGGTAATGTCCTGTAAGTCATTCTGCAGCTTCTAGCTGGGGATTTAATGGTAGTTAATGTTAGAGAGAGTATCGATGATTACCCAAGAGGTTCTTGAAAGCACACTCAGCAGCCTGTCTCCTGTAACTGGCGGACCCGAAGAGACCTTTGGGATCAATTCTCATCCCAAGGCACCCAGAAGACAGACTGAAATTGAGAGGGGCCAGAATTCGGCCGGGGGAGCTGTGCTGGATGAGGAGTGCAGCTAAATTATTTAATACACTGCGTTTTGGCTCTGGATCAGAAATTGTCAAAGAGAACAACTGTAGAATGAATAAAGTGGTGGTGGTAATCATCCGTAACAACTTAATTTTGCCTTTGATAGATAGATACTTCAGCGTTTTGTTATACTAAGCTGTTCAGCTATTACTTCATACTGCATTATTCCAGGTATTCTGTGAAGTAAAATCTGGTTTCTCAATACTGTGTCTATCAGAGTAGCCATATTTAGGAAGGTGGCTACTCCAGTAATGATTTGCTATGTGACTTTCAACAGGGCTATGATTATGTCTAAGGTACAGCAATCCCAGGGTCAGGCAGTTACAGTATCATTAGATTGGCCTCCAGCACTTTTCTTTAAGCCTCTCAATTTCCAATATCTTAGCATGAGATTTCCATATTGTTTTTAGAGAATGAAAACAAAAAGATGAAATTGAAAAACACAGACTAAGAAGGAAGGGGTTATTTCATGAGCAGCAGAGCTGAGGAAGCCCTTGGGCTGGTACCCTGAGACACAAGTATTGTTCCTCCCTGTTCCTCTCATCAACTTCTCTATCCCCTATTCTGTCTGCCCCCGCCACCCCGTGCCTCTTAGCTGCTCCCAAGGACAAGAAGGAAGACTTGCTATGAGCAATGAGGCACTATGTGGATGTCCTGCATGCATCAAACAGGGGACACCCAGTGAATTTTCCCCTGTGGCAGACTCATTTCTACAAAGCCATTGATTTTTGCAGTAAGCTTGTCAGAGATCTGCTATCGACCCTGCTGTCATGTTGCTTGAAATAACCCACAAGCTCAAAAGCCCCAGCTTGGACAAACAGAAAGATAGGGCATAAATCAAATTCTTCCTGGAAATCAGGCTAAAAATTAGGTGCAAGTAGACAGCGCAGTGCAAGAGGGTTGTGAGCTGGTTTTTAATGTTTGTTCCTTGATTGTTTCATATGCAGTAAATAATAATTAGGGAAAAAATCTGGACTTCTAAACCACAGGGGCAACTTCCCTGCAGGCATAGCTGTGTCATGTTATCCAGCCTTCTCATGCCCAAGAGAACGTGACCCTTTGTGTTTGACCCTCAATCAGTCTTGGTGACCTCACCACTGAAATGTATAGGTATGTGAATGACTTTATTCATAGAAGTAGCTCCCTAAGGGGCAACTATTGTAAAACTAACTAGTCACATATTGAAATAGTTTTCAGATTGGTCTTGCATCAAAATGTGGGGTTTTTTTTGGGGGGGGTGGGGTGATATTTAATGAATATAACACTGTAGAGCAAGGAATTCTTGCAGCAAGTAAAGCAAAATATGATTTCTTATTCATTTGTTGCAGCTCTGATGTTGCTGAATGCCATAATTTGGGATCAGAGCTTTTCCTTTTGCAGAAGGAATGGAATATACAAGCAGTCATGAGTTGTGGGTTGTTGCTAGGCAGCAGGTTATTGCATCTTGGAGAAGTGGCCACTGGTGCCTGGTCCAGTGGGACCGACAGCTCCCAGCCCTGCTCCCCCTCGCTTATGTGATATCCACAGCCAAAAGAGAGCTTGAAAACTCTCAATTTCATTCCTTGCCAACTGAAAGATGCCAAAAGTTAAGATTTTGAGGGCTTTAACGTTTAATTTTCTTTCCAAGCTTCTCTGCACCCTCCATTTCTGAATTCAAAGCCTGAGTGATTAAAAAAAAGGCAATTACCAATTATCTTCTGTTGAATCTGGTGATAAACCCAAAATCCACCATGCCCTCTTTTATGTTCATATTACTCCATTTTCATTTTAATCTATATCATGATCTGTCTTTCTAAACCTGTTGCAGGGGAATTCAAAAGGGCTAATTCCAAGATCAAACAAATCACAGCCGTGTGGTAAAAGCATGCTATGAATAGAGATTTGTTTTTCACTTTCCCTTCAAAAGGCAAACTTGGGTAATATTTCACCAAGCAAAAAGTTTTACGTGGTAGAAATAATTGCTAAGTTCAGCTGTGCAAAGAGTTGTTAGATTTGAGTCAAGGCAAGTCAGTGGCAACTGAAATTACTGGGAGCTGTGTAGTACTCTTAAATTATGCAAAATAAAACTATTTACTTTGTGATCATAGTGACTTAGAAACTTTTTAGGCTTCATGCTTATTTAAATCTTAGCTATTGCATTTTTATCCTGTGAACAGTGATGTTTTTCTCTTGGTTTTAGCCTACTTCATCCCCTATTATCAAGCAGTTTCTGCTGTCTGTAATCTCAGCATTAAAGTGCCTTTCCAGAAAGAAATAATATCCCAAGTATTACACAGAAATGAACGCTTCTATTGTTCAAAAGTAACATGACAAGTCCATATTAAATCTGGCATGCCTTGTGCTCCACTGAGTTCAGTTCCGTCGTACAAATCACTCAGTGTCAAATTTGGCTCATGTGAACATCCTGTTTCTTTGTTTTGGAAACAGAATTGGGCTCATATAGATGTGTGTTGGAATCACTACTTTGATGTCTTGACAAAAGCATCTGTACCCACAGCACACATCATTTTCTGAAGCCACCACTGTATTAAGAGTATTAAAAGGAAAAAACCAAAAAGAATCAATAAAGCAAATACTATTGCTAAGCAAAAGCATTGTGAAAACTCCCTGCAGCAGGATATATACTGAGTCATAAAATGCATGTGTAGCAGAGAGCGCACCTCTTGTCCTCTCTACAGTTTGTTGTCTTAAAGTTATGCTCTTATAAAGGCAGATAAATGTAAGAAATACTGAATTGCTGAGACCAGATAATTACCTCTAGCTCTTATTATGCATTAGCAGCTTTAGGCAAATGCGGATGTTTTGTAATTACTACCAGTTCTGAGTAACATGGGTGGAATTTTTATTTACAGAGCCCATTTGTACCATCAAATTCTCTGTATGTTGTGACCTTTACACGAATACACGTAATAGCACTAAAATGACTCCATAAATATATTTTTTGGCTACAGAGCTGCTTTTCCTTTGTTTGCTTATGCACAGTGTTTGTCATGTTTACAGTCACGGAAGAATTTTCTGGCTGTCTCAAACATTCTAGTACTTTCAGAAAAAGACACAGTCACTAAAATGTGGATGTCTTAATAACATGCTGTGAAGGGGGCTCTGAGAGTGGTGGAGGATCCTTTCCAATAGCTCTTTTGTATGAAATGTTTCTGTTAGTTACATCTTTATTCTGAGAGCACATTAGCTGCTCAGTGGTCAATAAGCCAAGTAATGGTACAATAGAATGAGTCATAGAATCACGGAATGGTTTGTGTTGGAAGGGACCTTAAAGCTCATCCAGCTCCAACCCCTGCCACGGGCAGGGACACCTTCCACCAGAGCAGGTTGCTCCAAGCCCCTGTGTCCAACCTGGCCTTGAACACTGCCAGGGATGGGGCAGCCGCAGCTTCTCTGGGCACCCTGTGCCAGCGCCTCAGCACCCTCACAGTTAGAATAGGTAATAATGAATCTTAGTGCAAGGATCAGAACGAGGAATAATATTCAGAATGCATTAAAATTAGAAAGAAGTGGGACTTGAAAAAATTAAATGTGGCTTTGACTCTCCTCCTTTGTTTGTCTCCTGTCTACCTCCTCCTTTATATAAACTTCTGGCACATCTAGTGTTCATATTTAAATGTTTTATTCATCTAACCCAAAAGTCAGTGCTATCTATTTCTTACGTGAAACAGCCTCCAACAACTGACTCACTCTTGGTTTGTATCTCCCAGAATCATGGTGAAATACATGGACAATACTGCACAGCTTTTAGCAGCGCAAAGAGATGGGAGGAAGCCATCCCACCAAAGTGGAGGGAACCATGGAGGTTCATGACCACCATTCTTTGCTCATTGGTGTTGGGGCGCTTGCTGACTTGGTCCTTATTTCTAGTTCTTCCTCTCGCTACCACAGGAATAGGAACCTGTGGCATTTATGGCATCTCTTCCACTTCTGCAATGAGATTACTGACGAAAAAAATATGAAAGAGGATGTTAAGGCTATTTAACACCATTATCCCTCATGATCCACCCTAATTCTCCATACCTTACAAATTTCCTCCCTCTAATAACCTGGTTTTGAGCTCCCCATTACATAAAGATACCAGCAAAGCTCCAACAAGCAAATCCAGTGACAGATCATACTATTTATACTGACTAAATCAAACCTATGTTAGTCAAATCTTCCTGTGTGCTCCCGATTGGGTCCTTGGCCTGAGTTATGTCCACAGAGCTGGGCTTTGGTAGGTTTGGTGAGTTAGTGCTTCTAGGTACTGAGATTTGTTAGTATAAGCTTATGCTGCCTAGAGAACCCTAGGAATGTGTTCCTCCCCATGCCACTGAAAATATAAAAATAGGGAAGAAATAGAAATAACCCTTGGAGGAGGGAGGGGAATGGAAAAAGGAGAAAGTGAAGAATCTGCTTAATTTTGTCTCTGTGTGATGGATATGCTGGAGGTGATTTCCTGCTTTATTAAGTGAAGATAAAGAATAATAGCAATGCATAATGAAAACACTACTTTTTCTGTTCTGCATGGGTTTCAAGATATAATTCCTGTGCTCTTTCTAGCCCCCTGATGAGCACCTTGCTTCTAATGGCAAGAATAATGAGAGATTTACGACTTCTGGCTTTTTGATAGCAGACCAGAACTCATTTGTCCGTTCCATGGCGGATCCTGTAATCATCCCTGCAGGCAGCCAGCTACGGCTTCAAGGTGTGCAAGCAGGGCAAGATAATTCAGTTAACAAATCTCATGATGCTACTTGTAATGGAAGAAAATCCATCCTGACATCTAAAAAAAACATTTTTCCATTTTGTTTACATAATGAAGCCTGTTCAGACTGAAACGATTTCAGGCTGTTTTGCTTACTCTGATTTGAAAACCTTCCCAGCAAAGCTGCCTTAAAACACTATTATCTTTGTGCAACTGTGTTCAAGTACTTTCTTTTGTGGCAAAGTACTTGTTTGTGTTGGTTTGGCTTTTATTCAGGACAAAAAAGATTTCAAGTAAATAGTTGTCAGCTGCTTTCTCATCCTTTAAACCTGTATTGTTATTTGACCCCCATTGTAAGTAAGTGCATTGCACAGGACTGAGGTACCTTCCATTTGTCATCCCCTCTTATACAAGTCTTCCAGCACCTAAAGGGGGCTGACGAGAAATCAGGAGAGGGGCTTTGGACAAAGGTCTGTAGGGACAGGACAAAGGAAATGGTTTTAACTTGCCAGAGGGGAGACTGAGATGAGCTCTGAGGCAGAAGCTCTTCCCTGTGAGGGTGCTGAGGCGCTGGCACAGGGTGCCCGGAGAAGCTGTGGCTGCCCCATCCCTGGCAGTGTTCAAGGCCAGGTTGGACACAGGGGCTTGGAGCAACCTGCTCTAGTGGAAGGTGTCCCTGCCCGGGGCAGGGGTTGGAGCTGGAGGAGCTTTAAGGTCCCTTCCAAACCAAGCCAGTCTGGGATTCTATGACGGGTAAGTACGGTGTGGTCTCTAGCTGTGTTTGAGTTACCAGGATAGCATCATGTGCTCCTCATGTATCTCTAGTGAAAACTGCTGTCTAGTCTTACATGAAGGTCACTGTCAAATCCCAGAGAGATGATCATCAGGTGTATTTTTACGACACTGTGAGAGAGTAAATTCCACATGTGGTTGTGGGGCTGCCTTCATGCCCCCCTGTGCCCCATCTTCACTGTGATGTTGCCTCTGGACCCTCAACAAGGCAACACCTCATCTCTCCTTGAACTTAACATCATTTCTGAAGGCTCAGGATAATGTCCTTGAAGGATGGCAAGAATGTGCCTGTGCCAAGGTTTTCTGGAGGTGCATCACTTCCTCCACTAATAGGTAAACACAACATTCACCGGTAGATTCCCTTTAAATCAATTTAGTATCAGAAGGAACTTCAGTATAAGGTGGGATCTTCAGCATTTGTCTAACTCTGCTTTTAGTACCACGCATGTGAACTTCAGCTCCGTTGTTCAGTTTTACTTTAGATGACAATAGTCTCTGCAATTTTATGATATTCTTTCTTTATGACACATGATGAACACCAGAAGATGTGGATTTGGTTCTGCTCTTCGTTCCGACTTGGCTTTCATCTTAGGTGTGTCTGTAATGTCCGGATGGCTTTTCTGGATGACTCATTTCAGATCTGAGGATGTGAATTGTGATCTCTCCCAGCCCTTACTGAAAGGGACTGTGGCGAATCTTTAATGATGATGCTTTTTTCCTGAAGGCTTCCTCAGGTATTTGAACTTAAAAAGTCACAAGACAATTTAAGCAAAACTAATGTTTTAAACAGCATAAAGTATAAATTAATTCCCCCAAGTTGGTTTTGATGACATGGTCTGCCTGCTGATAACTTACAGTAGGAATAATGCCTAGAAGAAGAAAAGGACTTAAAAATAAGCTTTCACTGATTCCAAAGACGTTGTATTGGCTGAGTGACTGCTCTGATACCTGACTCTGCAGCCAAGCCATTGATGGCTTTTAGCTCCCAGGACCTAAGTTGGGAATTTGAGTGTCTTTGGGTAATGAACAGTGCTGACCTAGGGGCTGTAGGGACCCTGACTGCCACGGACAGGGAGGGAACCCAGATCCCCTTACAAGTCTCTTAGATGGTGGCCTAAGGATTAACAGAAAAGGCAGTATTTTTGGTAAAGAGGAGGAGTTTCATACCAGTGTATTTGTTCTGCGATGCTGTTTGGTGGTGGTGTGAGGGAAGTTCCTGGAGCCTCCAGAGGAGTTCATTTTGAGGTGATGCTGGTGGCTGATCATTGTACGTTTGGAGCAGGGTGGAGTTGGTCAGAAGTTTTGACATGTATTTGAAATTTGCCAGCAAGTGAACATGCAACTTTCATGACAATAAGTGGAGAAAAGGCCAGGGCCAATAGTCTAAAGTCATTCCAGCTCTGCTCTGTCACTGCGGGTGTCACCAAATAACCTGCCTCAGGGAGGCAGTCTGCATGTGTCCAGCAAAGACCTGAAACTACTCTGACCTTGTGAGACCTCACTTGGAGTACTGCATTCAGTTCTCAACATAAGGAGGACATGAAGCTGTTGGAGCAAGTCCAGAGGAGGCCACAAGGATGATCATGAGGGGCTGGAGCACCTCCTGTATGGAGACAGGCTGAGAACATGGGGGCTGTTGAGCCTGGAGAAGAGAAGCTGCGTGGAGACCCCAGAGCAGCTTCCAGTGTGTGAAGGGGGTTACGAGGATGCTGAAGAGGGACCTTCATCAGGGACTATAGGGACAGGACGAGGGGCAATGGGTTCAAACTGAAACAGGGGAAGTTTAGGTTAAATATAAGGAAGCTCTTCTCTGTGTGGCTGGTGAAGTGCTGGCACAGGGTGCCCAGAGAAGCTGTGGCTGCCCCATCCCTGGCAGTGTTCAAGGCCAGGTTGGACACAGGGGCTTGGAGCAACCTGCTCTAGTGGAAGGTGTCCCTGCCCGTGGCAGGGGTTGGAGCTGGATGAGCTTTAAGGTCCCTTCCAACACAAACCAGGCTGGGATTCTATGAAAATAACATTATCCATGGACCGTTTTAATGTGTCTCAAGTTCTGCACAAAACCTCAGCTGGCTACAAACTGGTCTGTCCTCTGCATGCCAAATAGTTGTTATACGCTATTTTTCACCAACAGCCTCACCTTTGCAATCTATCTGTGTTTTAGCAAGCTGATTTACAAGTACATCTTTTCTGAATCATTATGTGAGCCAGCTGCCAGTTGGCCCGAGGCAGACATCCAGGCACTCGAGACTGGGAGAATCGATTCCAGCTGCACTCTGTAATTAGGAAAACCCTGGTCTGTAGCCGGATGTCCAGATGCTTTGCCAAGGAGCGTATCATTTGGTTCAACAAACAGTATTTGTGAGGGAAAAACTAAAGAGTGGAGATGTAATAGGACAAAGTTCATATGCCAGCAATTGCTCCTCTATTCCTCATCCCATCTCCTGTTTGTAAGAAGGATAGGTGGGTCACGGTGGGAAGGGAAGGTCAGGGGAGGTTAAACAAGTCCTCGGGATTTCAGCTTGGATAGAAGTAAGTTTCTCATACTCCCCACAGAGATGGAAAGTACTTGAAATGCCATTTCTTTCATGCTTTTGCACCGGGGTAAAACTGAACTTTGCATTTTGTTGTGTAACAGGACTTAGTGTGATGTGTTTTGTCAGGAGCGAGAACTTGTATGAAAACTCTTTGTGTGATACATCTCAGCTAAATCTTTATGCTCCTTGAATTATCTTCATTTCAAACACAGGTTCAAGGTCTTTTTGAAGGTCTGTTGGTTGTTCTGTTGACATGAATTAACAAATGCGAAGCTTCCAAGAATAGATTTATACCAGGAAAAATACTGGAGCTTTTGCCACCAATGCCATTTAATCTGTCTCAGCAACTAGATTAAATGACTTGCCAAAAGTTTGAGTGTTTTCCAGCAGTAGGATTCGTGTAGTAATACGAGAATGCCATTACACAGGATATGGTACAAAAGGCAACACAAACCTCCACTCTGGATGATTTAGCAAAGAAGAAAAATATTTCCTCCTCTTCTTCCCACCTCACTTCTTCCTATCTCTCCTGCTTCAGAAACAGCTACTTGTTAAAGCTGTGCAAGCAAGAATTAACCAATCCGTTATTCCAAGGGATCTATGGGAAATTGGAAGGTCTTACCTACAGATTATTGCTAATCACAGGAGGTTACTTTGATAGCAACAGTTTACATGTTATATATAATGTGTGGTGTGGACTTTGACAACTTGCTCTTGTTTGACCCTGTAGCACTCAGTCTTTCTCTTGTGCTGAAAACACATCGAATGAAATTCATGAAAGGCCATCTGGCAAAACATGCCTGTCTGGATTTGATTCATCTCTGGCCAGCCTTTTGGATTTCCTTGTGCGCTGGTTGACATCCACAAGTCAATGTTCTCCTGTTGCAGCTTTCCAGCTCGATCTGGAACAACTGTGGCTTTCTCACTGTAAAGCATTCAAGGAAAATACTGATAACTTAGTGGAAGTTGTCACTTAAATTACATACCTTTTTTTACCAAACTTTAGGATTTTCTTAGGTCTTGCCTTAACCCTGTCCAAGAATTTCTTCTTTGTCCTTCTCTGCATTGTTATTCCCTATGGAGCTGATTTCAAAAAGTAAGTAAGACAGCATATGTAGCAGTTCTTAATCGTGAAGGTATTCACGTGTAATTCACCAGAGTAGTGATACACTGAAAATTGCCTTCCCATAACACTTACACAGCAGTTGGCCCCATTCTGCTGCTGGTGGGTGCAGGTGGATTGTGTCCTTCACTGAAAGCACAGAAAGCTCCTTCTTGCTGCATACCACAGCATGGTGAAGAGCATGCTCTAAGGGCATCTCGCCCATGTTTTGTGCCTGCAGTTACCAAAATCCAGTGCCAGATCAGGTTCATTGAATTTTCACTGATTGCAATCACAGTTCATTTCTTTGCCAATAAAAGTGTTTAGTGGGGCCTCTGCTCCAGCTATTTTCTGGAGTCTCCTTTTTCCCCATGCTGTGGCTAAGAAGTCCGGCTGTTTTCTCTGTTCCTCAGGATTTTTCTGTTGCTCAGTGACAAAAGCAAACCTCTTTTTTCTTCGTACCAGCTATGAATATCTACACAGTGGCATTGACAACTTGGAGCTGTGCCACTAAAGTATACGTTGTGTATAAATAAAGTATGCTTTATTAAAGCAGAATGTTCATCAAACATCTTCTTAGTGTTTTGTGATCGCTGTTCTGTGGTGGGACTCAAGGAGAGCTCTCCATGGAGAATAGACCTGATACCTTCCTCCTTCTCCACTTCTGATCCTTAGATGCACCCAAGGAGATGAAGCCTGCTATGGTTGATATGCTTTAATGAACACTTCTTAAAGTGGAGCTGATTTATATTCCTTTGTTAATATAATGTTACATGTAAAGTGAAATTCTGCTTAGTAAAAGATTAACTTCTATGGCAGGCTGCCTGAGTGAAAGAAAAGAAATACAGAAGGTCTTACCAGTGATGTGACTTGTTGCTAAAAACCAACAGCGAGTAAAATCAAGAGATTTCAGTCCAAATAGAGAATTTGTGAAAATTAATTTGGGATATTTAGTACAAAACAGAAAGTAGCATAATTTCTGACAAAACTGTTGTAATGCTTCGTTGCAATAGTCCAAACTCTGTGTTAGGTGGAAATCAGCTCTGAGTAAAAAAAATGCAGACAAGCTAGAGTTCACAGAACACAAATGACAAAATCAGAGACTGATCATAGAATCACAGAACGGTTTGGGTTCAAAAGGATCTTAAAGCCATGGGCAGGGACACCTTCCACAGGACAAGGTTGCTCCAACCCCCGTACAATGTACTAATGTAGCGGGTATCACTGAACTAGAAAAGTTACCATGCAATAGAATTTGTGACTATGATTTAAAATTACTGTAGTTCTTTAAATGTGAAGGTGACTTAGCTGCAATGAAATCAAACTCGTAGCATCCAGCCCATTAATGTGCTCATCTGTACTCCCAGTCCTGCAGACTACAGAAAAGTGATGTTTGTTGAAATCCCCGTTTCTCATCTTCCCCAATTCTTCCACGCTCATGCCTGAATCTGTGGAAATCAAAAGCAGAGATATCCAAGCTTTGGATCAACCCTGAACACATTGTGATATTGTCCATGAGCACGTTTCTGCAGCAGCATCCCAAGGGTGTTTCAGGTGCCTCTCCTGGGATGAAGGAGAAATAGGATCCCTCCAATAGCCGGATCCCAGGGCAATCAGATCATTTACAGTCCGCTTGCTCTCAACTTAAACCCACATTTTCTATCTCATCTCCTCCAGGACACTGGAAATATCTTATTTTCTCTGCACCTCTTTCCCCAGGAGGGACACAAAAGCAATGGAGCACTGATGGTCAGAGGACATGCACAGGCCTTCGGTGGGCGAGTGCTGCGGAGAGCAAATCAAGCTCTACCAAGGTAAAATAAATAAATTATGTTTAGATAGCAGTCAGCAGAATGCATTCAGGTTTCAAAACCAATCACTGATTGCTGAGCAGTGTGTTTGGACATGGGTTTGTTTAGCCAGGCTTAGCTTAGGCAGCAGAAAAGCTAAATAAAATGAGGGCTAAATGTCACGATTCTGTTTACTCTTGGTGAGGGGTGAAAGAAATTGCATAGGGGTTCTTCATTGGAGAAAAGTTGTTAAAAACACCCCAGGAGAATAAATCAAGCAGCATCCCCAATATCAGTACACTCTGTCTCGGATGTTCTCAAGATAAAGCCTGAGGTTTTCAGTTCACCGCAATTACTTTGTGTAAGTGCCTATTTTTTACACAAGATGCAGTGAAGCTTGAAAGCTCCCAACAAGTACAGGATTAGATGGTCAAAACTTAAAGATCCATTTCTTTGCCAAAGATTGGAAGGAGTAAATAATACATATACTAAAGCAGAAAAAGGAAAAGTAAATAATATTAAATACTGGTGCACTAGTTTGAAGCTAATCAAGAGCATTTTTTACATGCCTTTGGACTCTTGCAGGATGTCTCCATCTGTGCAGCCCTTAACAAAATAAATAAATGTCAAATTAACTACTGAAGCATGAGAGATGCATCCAAAAGAAAGTGTTTCAAGGAACATTCTTCTTTGGTGCCCTGTAGAAAGCTCAGGGAAGTTGAGAGTTTTGGAAGGCATGCAAAGGTCTTAAACGTGTAGGTAGAACTAAATGAAGTGCTGAAAAATATGAGGCAAATGTTGTTACAAACCAGGAAAGAAACAAAGGAAGAAAATGCTTTCCCTGGGGCTGTGAAATTATTGAATTGTCAAAAGCACAGGCAGCTGGTTTAAACAGTTGATAAAATTTACTTGACATTTCATCTCATTAATAAACTCTTGATCTACTTCTAGCTATTTAGGTTCCCAAATCAGCCTTCCCAAGTTACAGCCCATTTTCTGTGCTGATTCCATGCACGGAGGACAGAAGCACAGGAACGGTTTTCCCCATGGGCTTTGGTGCAGTGTCCCACCTCTGGCACCTGGGAGGTCACAGCTCTGTCACTCACAGTCTTCCTTGAGTAAGAAGAATATTATGTTTTGTGAAACACTTGTCAAGTGCCGGCGTTGATTATCAGAAGATAGACACCCAGGCATGACCGAGATGAATTCATAACAAACAGGAGGAGTGCAGCTAGCAAATAGCACCTAAACCCCGAATGAACTTGGATGAACTTTCATTATGAAGCTAATCCTCAGATTTTGCATGCCAATTCAATGGGTTTTTTTCTATTAGGATCAAGAGATCTAGGAACACAGGGCAGGAGCAATCAAATCAGCCAATTTACAGCAGCAGTGAGATTAGGGCAGATGCTTTATTGCATGTGACTTTCGTGACCAGCCATGTGGATAATAATAGCAGGAGATTTTAAACTCAGGTTTCCTTTTTGTCTGATAGCTTTAATGTAAGAGCACCTCCTTTGTCACATCGAGTGAAATAACATGCTCTCTATCAAGATAAATGCTTACTGTCATGGTTGGAAAAATGAATCCGGGCCAGTGTCAATCAACCTTGGACATGTGTGGGTTTATGTCATTGATAGGTGCTACCAAGTAATCATAAGCAAGAGGGAACTAATGAATTAAAATAGTCGCAGAGCACTTGTAGATAATTACTTCACTCATGGGGAGAGCTCATGGAGTTCCTCCATGCTTACAGCTAGTGAGGTTGTAAAGCAATCATGTCCCTGGTATCCATATGTCCTCTGCAGCATCTGATGGCACACATGGACCTTCAGGCTAATGATCCATAATATATTTAAGTGCATTTTAAATTCCAGCAGATGATCCTGAAAGAGCAGTTGAGACCCTGAAGTTGGCAATTGCCTTTGAGATATCCATTCTTAAACAAATACAGCAGCCACTAATCCCAATTGCGATGATGGGTTAAATACTAAAAATAGGATAGAATTCACATTTTTAATGTTAGTAGTTTTCGCACCAGAGCAATAAGTTCTTCATTGAATTCTTCCAGACAACTAGAGCTGATTTCAAGAGCATGTGTTTTTAAATGAGAAAAAGTTAGTAGGAATAGAAACTCAACAAGGAATCTTGACCAGAACTGTCTGATGTGATAGATGGTAGATGAGAAACTGCTACATACATTATGGTAGATTATGTTGATAATTTGAATCTTTTCATTTGCAGGAATCTCTGTCATCACAAAATACAACTATTTCACCAATAGTCACTTCACAGATGATTGATGAGACTAAATCAAAAGAAAATTGGCCCGTTTTGTCTATGCTGTCCATGATCCCACAGCCCAGCGCTTATCATGTGAAGCAGGCTTTGGTTAACCATGGTGCTGTCAGCATTAACAGAGCATTTATGGTATTTCCCAGCACAATAGAAATTCAAGCATCTTTGGATGACACCACGTCTTCATCGGACTCTCCTACTGCAGAGGAAAACCAGTGTCAAGACCAGCACAGAGGGTTTGCCTCCATAACTATTACAGCCAGGCGTGTTGCTGTGGGCTTCAGCGACCCAGCACATGGATCTGGGGCAGTACAAGAGCCCAACGCCATGTCCCCCACCTCAAGCAAAGTCCCTGAAAGGTCCCTCCGTTGCTGGCCTCCGCAGGGACACACAAACCATGTCTCTCCATTAAAGATACCTGAATATTGCTCACAATTCAGTGAAGAGCCACAAAAGCAGCTTTTTGACCCTGGAAACAAGGAGAACTGTGTGGGTCTTCAAAGCAGTGATGGGAGAGAGAAAGTACCACCTTCGTTCATTTCGTGTGTCCACCTTCAGGTTTCTCAGCGGTGTCCAAATACCATCTATTATTTAGACAAGTCGCTCAATGTGTGCATTGACCAACCTCAAATTAAATGCCAAAAAATTCATAGATCAGCTTTATCCTTCAATATAAATTGCAGTTTGTCTAGATTAACAGCAGATGGAGTAGATGGCATAGCTAATGGAAAGCCAATTGAGGAGATATTTCAAACAAAGATCTTAGGAGAAAACAAGATTCCACTCAAATCAAACTCGAGTGCAGACTTAACAGAAAACAATGTAATTAATAGAGAGAAAACAAATGGAGGCTATTTGGGTAGTAAATACCCTTTACAAAGTGTCTTTGTCTCTGAACTTCCAGCATTTGTGGATACACCCAGAGGACCTAATCATGTAGTAACAGCAAAGAAAGATGATGGTAAGCAGTCTGGCAGCTATCACGCTACATTTTCTCTCCAGCTTCCTAATTCAAGTGATAAGGCAGGTAAGTAATTTCCATAAACCTCAGTCTGGTGGAGCAGAGGTTCAGGCTGGAACAGACCCACCACAATGGCTTTATGTGAGCAGATAACAGTAATCCTCTGCTGCTGCAAAGGCACAGTGAGTCAGAGCACAAGCCAGACGTTTTCAGTTCCAGGGCATATATTTGCCATGCTAGTGATGTGATGCATGCTGCTCGTCAGGTGATAGAGAAAACTCTGCCTGTGTTTCCTGCATTAAACCTCTATTTTTAACCATTTATAACAATATTCTTTTCTTCCTGCAACAAGCAGGTGCTTATCCCCTGAAAATAATTAGGTTTTTCTTTGTATAAGAGCTGAATTTCAAAGTGTGAGATTAAGAAGGAGATGGCTGCACCGAGCTTGGTTTTGTGCTCCTTGCAATTAAAAATGATCTTGTTTTCAACTTTTATTTAGAAGGCTATAGTAATAAGCCAGGCTTTTATAAAGAATGGCTCCAGGTAAATGGGTTGCAAATCTTTAACACCTTTGTTTTGGGCATCTCCAAGCATTTTGCAAACATAAAATTGTCTTTGCAACATTGCTTCTCGGGGAAGGGAAGGATACCATGGGGATTGCTCCATGCCCAGAATGGTAGAGCTTCTGCTGCACTGGGCTATAGCAGCTATTTTACAGTGCTCTTGGATAACCACAGGTGAGTTTATTGACTCTCCGGGAAAGGAGCGTGGATGGGAAGAATGACAATGAGTGAGTCGGGTTTTTACCAAGAGCACTATAGTTAAAGTTACCTCCATGTAACCCACGACCTTGGCTACACTTAATTGTACTTGCCCTGAATCTTATATGGCCTTTTTGATGTAAGGGTAAGTATATGAACACAAGCTACTTCCTGAGATTCATTTGTGCCTTTGCCTTCCTGGTGTGCAGCTGGAAAAAGAGAAAGCTAAGAAGCTGTGTGCTGCCTTACGGGCTGGACAAGGTACAAAACCTGGGCTGCACCATCCCTTTGTACCTTGCTGTTAATGCTGCACTCTGTGCTTGAGATCAATGGGACTGCTCTTGCAGTTACCAAGGTGCAGACAGTGAGAAGGCACTGCTTTATTCTGAGGCCTTCTTTAAGAAACTATCTGTAGAGACAGGATTTTCTACTGAGAAACCAGCAGTGTCAGTAATTTCAGTCCCTTAAATGAAAACTGCATGGGTCTGCAGGGTGAAAAAGCCTGAGATAAAATGTGTGTGATCCAGGTTTTCTGCTGTCGAAGGGGAGATGGTACAGTGAACAGCAGGAGAGAGAAGATGCCAACCACTGCTAGAGTTGGGAGGAGAAATATAAAGGGGCAAAGGTTGGTGAGGACTTTCCACTGACTGACACAAGCAAAATTAAGCATTTTAGCTTTGGACTTCATTGCCTACCATCGTAATTTCAAGTAACGACGTCCTCCTGAAGTTAAGGGCTGAGGATTGGAATAATATTGAGCCTTCCCCTTGGTGTACAGTCGTGGCCATGAAAGAATCACTTTTACCCGAAGTAATTAGAAAGTGAAATAAGACAGTGCTCATGGTCCCACAATTTTACTGAAAAGAGGAAATAAGTGAGATAACCAGCTGAGAAATATTGGGTTTTGAAAAAATCACTTCCACCTTTTGTGTACACAAGAATACAGGTGTAAGTTAGCATGGGAAGTGTTACCTTTTTAACTGCTTCCACCTTTTGTGTAAGCAATAATATAGAATGCAAAGCTCTATATTTCTCTCCATCAGACCCTTTGTAACATATAAGAAGGTATTTATCAGCTTACTACAACTTTCCTGTGTGACATTTGTATAAACAGCTAGAATAATGCTTCAAAACAACAGCCTTTCTCACCAGGATCCCCAAAGAAATGGGCTTTTGCATAGCTGTCAGCCATGAAATGTGACAAATCATAAGAAACCTAGTTAAATGTAGGAGACATTCATACTGCTCTTAAAAATGAAAGGCGGTTGGTATGAACTTAACCTGGGAGAAAATGATAAAGGGAGTTCCATTTAGCTCCACAAATGGGCAAGGTGAGGGAGAGAAGTGATCTCTTAGGTCTAATACTCCATTCTGGTGCAAATCTGGTACAATCCTGCAGCCTGCGTGCTTTTTCTTGGACTAGTTTTAAATATCTAAAGCTAGCTATAATGGGACACTGTTGCCTTCCTGCTTTTGGATATGGCACTTCTGTGTATACAGCTCAAAATTACAAGACCTGTATTGCAAGATGCTGCTCTACCAGCACAACAAAATAACTACCCTGTAAGCAAAGTCCTTTATACCATTACAGATTCCCAGTTATTACAGGTATTTTTTCGTTCAGATCCATTCACCTTGAGCTTTGGTTTGTTCTATCTTTATGCAATTCAATGTCTGTGATATGAAATGTTTAAAAAGAAGGACTAGCGAAGAAGAGGCAGTGAACAACTTCTGAAATGCTGTTAATAGTTTATGATAGTTATCTTACAGATAAAGGAACCGCAGAGAGTGTTTTGTCTGTCCCATTTCTGATGACCCAGAAAGTTGAGTTTCTATTAGTTTGCAGCTGTAGGCAATAGCTTCCTGCCAGCAGAAACACAAGTGGTTATAACATCACCACGGTAAAAAAGTAAAAAGAAAAGTTACTTTCAAGGCTAGACTTTTCTATATGGAATCTGTAAATGTTGTTTCCAGGATGTATAGGCTGCCTTGTTAGGATCTGAAGTGGAATGAGCACCCAAATACCTATCTGCTTAACAGATACTGGGGCCAGGTTGAGGTTTCCTATAGGGCTGGTTGAGTCATGGCCTCTTTGGAGTGTCTTTTTTCTATTTTTTCATGTGACTCCACTAAAGTGATGATGACTCTGCTTAGAGTGCTACTTGTACCATTCCATGGTCGAATCCAAGTATTCAAGACTCAGCTTTACATGAACCTGGATAACCTAATCTAATAGCAGGAGCTTGGTCCAGATAATTTCCAGAGGTATATATTTCCACAGTGTGCCGCATATGAAAAGGATATTTTAGGAATATTAATGGCATGTAAATCCTGGGCTATTCTTAAGGATGGCAATTACACTTAGAAATCCAAGTCTCTCAGACTTAGCGTTCAAAGCCTTGTTTCATGCTATAGCATCCCCAGGATGGAATATGATCTTGTGATTTCACCTCTATGGGCTGTATCTTCTACGGACTCCAATGCTTTGGGTACTTTACTTCCAGTATCTGGCAAGAATTTGGGCTGTAAGTGCTGGAAAATCCATGTTACACGTGAAGTCAGACTTGAACTGCAGGAGGACATAGAGTTGTAGGACTTACTGGCACTTATTTTTAGTGAGTGGCCAGCATTTAAATCCCTTGGGCAGCTTAAGGAGTATGTACCATTAATGTGAAATGGCCCACAGAGAGCCACACAACCCACCTCAGAGATATGACCAAGGGTAAGCCCGGGCCAAGCTCCATGAGGTCCTTGTCACGGGTGACCAATGTGCATCACCCTACCTTCAGTCGTGGCTTTTAACAAGCTGTCAGAACTTGCTAACGCTGCTTTTAAGTGAATGCTGCAATTTCCTTTACTGTCTGTAGCTGATGTCTCATAAATAAAAGGTAAGTTAAAAATGAAACGATTAGTCTTGTTTCTGCTGAAGACAGGAGTATTTTTAATCTTAATTTCTCACCTGCCTTTTAACGAATATATTCCACATGAATATCTGGTTTTCCATCCATCTTTTACAATCTGTTACCTACTGGGCTCTACGCTGAATTATTAAAAAGGGGCAAAGAGAAGAAAATGGAACAACTTTTAATTCATTTTGACCTTTTGATTAAACAATATCATCACT
Source organism: Nestor notabilis (assembly GCF_000696875.1). NCBI lineage: Eukaryota > Metazoa > Chordata > Aves > Psittaciformes > Psittacidae > Nestor > Nestor notabilis. The sequence continues at coordinate 41,529 of NW_009920420.1, read as the reverse complement.
TTGCTGTGAAAGATTATAAATGCCAACACCTACATTTATCCGTTTAAGCTTAGATAATCATAAACATCTTGATGCCTGAGTGCCTTCAGAAACCTCAGCTATCTTATAAACTGAAATAATTTCTGCTAACACTTCATCTTTTATAACATCTACACTTTTGTGTTGTTCTTTCTTTGCTGCCATGCCCAAAACTGCTGTGCTAAGTTATTAAGGAAGAACAGCTGAGGTGGAGAGATATGTAAATCCGGTTTGGATTGTAGGTGCTGCGTTGGCTCCTGCAGCCCTGTGTTGAGATACAGAAGATGCAGAGGATGCACAAGAAGGGTGGGGGGAGATGACAAAAGGCATCTTGTGAATCACACTGCAATGTAAACGACCCACAAGTATGGAAGTCAGGATTATGAGGTATATGTGAGTCAGCAATGGAAGGTGAATGTGACACAATGGTGATGGTTGCGACTGCCGGCACTGGGAACCAGCCCCAGTAGAGGGGGGGCTGGGAAGGGGGCTGCACTGCTGGCATCTGTTCTCCTGTATGATTCAGGAAGGGGAAGAGCACATTTAAACCCGAGAACAAGACGAAGAGCTGGTATTGTCATTGCTTATACTTTTTCCCAAAGAGTGATTTGAAAACACAATTTACTTAATTAAAACAACTCAAGACACTGAACGGAGGAAACTGAGACTGGATCTGGCCTTTTGGGGTGCTGAATGGCCCCAAATGATTACAGGCTCTCTTTTCTTCTTAAACAAGAGTTTTATTAAGTGCTGAAGTCATCAGCATGATTTCTAATGGGTAAAGCTAAACTTTAATTCATTTCAAGAGCTGTTTTAATATTTCTACGTAGTGTGCATGTATATATATATATACACATTCTTGTACTGGAATAAGATCAGAAGAGCTGGTGCTGTAGGACTTCAATGTGCTGCTACCTGCATTGGGAAAAAAAATTAGTTTTGTTTTAAATACACATTGAAAAGCTTCTGGCATGTGAGACATTTGTATAGCAAGAAAATATTTGTAGGTCACCTTTAAGCTAGTATGTACTCATGGTTATCAGGATGGGCTAATGTAGGCGATCTTAAGACTGAAGATTACTATTACACTATTAATAGTGTTTACTTTCAATTATTAAATGGTATTTGAAATATCGTGATGAATAAATGTGGCCTGTCTGGTGTTCTCACCTCCTATTCTGCTTATGGGAAAGTCACTGTGCAATAACCCAGAGTACAAGATTAGTGTGTGTGTTGGGGGGAAATATATATGTTTTTATATATATGTATATACATGAACAAGATATAATTAGACAAAAGCTGTTCCATACAATATGGAATTTATTGTAGCTACAACAAATTATTAGCTACGGCTGATGTTAATGGACTCTGCAGCCTGAGAATGTGTATAGCATCACACAGTAGTGATGGTGAAGGCAGGAGAAATGTGAAATATGGCACAGAAGATTTTACTTCAGCTTGCACCTGCCAGGCATGAGAAGCCAAATCTTCAGCTGATGTCAAACAATAGAAATATCTTCCTTCAGAGGAGTGACACTGATTTACATCAGCCAAGAATCTGGCCAGGGACGTTACTGACTTGGCATTATGGCCATAGCAGCTGGTGCTGAGTTGTTAAGAACAAAGGCCCACAAGCCAAAAAGCCCATTAAAAGGAGCTCCTTTGATGTTTCACTTCATCTGGTATAAATTTAAAATGGACAAGGCTGTCAATTTTCCTTAGCCTAGATGTTTTGTGTCGTTGGGTCTGTGTCACACTGCAACGTGACCTTTATGTACCGTATCAGATGCTGAAAAATTGAGGACTCATTCTTTATGGATGTTGAAAGCTCAGGGAAGAACTGGCAGCCCTTAGTTACAAGTGACCCTGGAAAGCTGTCCAGCCTCTGAGACAGACCCAACCTGTGTTTCGGACAACAGGAGTTACCTTCCCTTACCTTGGAGCTTTTTTTATTCATTTTTAGAAGGAAGGGGATGCCTCTTCTTCTCTGGAAGGCTCTTTAATGTTCATGGTGTACCAAGCTCTTGAGCTTGGCTCTTCTTTTCATGTGCCTGATGCCAGTTTCCCCTTAATCTGGTGTGATGAAAAAAGGGGTGATGATGCTCATCGGGTGTAAGAGGAGAAACAATGGATCAGTGTGGAGAGATATTTTTCTTACTCCTTAAATTTAGAAAACTGTGTGACCCAGAGGAGCAATGTGGCCTTCTGCCCTGTGATATGGATGCATAGATACTATTGGAGGTCATAGGCAACAGATGTAAGCAAGAGGGATAGAGGATGCTCAAGGCTGTGTAAGCCAAAGCTGCCTCTAAGCTGGTTTCCAATGGCAACACTGCTGATTCAGTGGCGCTGTGATGTCATGGTGACCCTGGCTCCATCTAAAGCCATTTTCCTATGGAGTTACTTGTCCTTTAACAATGTCTCTGCTCTTTTAGACAACAAGCAGCCGTGGATGGTTGGGGGGATGGTGGTGGTTCTCTTGGTTTTGGGTTTTTTTTGGTGGAGGTTTTTGTTTCTTTGTTTTCACTTGTTTAGGAGCATGACCATAAAAGAGTTTGACTGGAGTTAAAGGAGCTCCTCACCTTCAGGAAGCATGCCTTTTGCAGATTAAAGGCTCAGTTTTTCAGTACGAGGCATAGCAATGAAGATGTTGGAAATTGTTTCGCTAGGAGACAGAAGGATGTTTTCCCTGTTCATGATGCTATGGACAACATTTCTATGAGTAAAACTCATACATTCGAACTGCTTTCCAAAGATGATCATATTGTCTGTTGAAGATCAAAATTTTAGCTCTCCTTGTTTTGCTATGTGAAATTTAAGGGTTTGATTTTTCCACTGTTTGCCACCTTGTTCAGGGAGGACATTTCTATCTTGAGCTGTCAGAGTTGGTAAAAATCTGAAGCAATTTGAAGTGAAAGACTCTGGAGGGGCCAACATCACTCGTTAGCACTCAGGACAAGCAGTGGACAACTGAATACTGGAATCATTAATGATTAAGAGAAAGAGATAGGTTGTGTGGATTCAGTGACTGCATTATGCCACTGGAGTAAAGGGCCTCATTTTCCCCTTATTCACACTTGGTTTAAAGTAGGAGCAACTCTTCTGCAGTCAGTACTTGGCTCAGTCTGGCTGCAGTAAATTATCAGAAAGAACTGAACAAGTAGGTGTCTTGGACATGATGAGAATACCAAGTGGTTGATAGGTTTCTTACCCTGCAAATCACTATTTAAATGTTCTGAATCATCCTGAACTTTTTCTTTTGTTAAAGCCACACTGCATCAGATTACTCCTTGAGTCACTGCAATAGTGTCTGGTAGCTTCTAGCATGATATCCTTGAAATGCAATCATGGATGTCTAACTGAGATTTTTATTAAGTGAATGTTACGAAGAATGTCTTCAAAGTGTAGCAGCACATTTCAAAGTATTTTCAATAACCGCTTCCATGGTTCTTAACAATACAGGGATCCTCTCCATCTAAGGACCAGATACCTGGGAGTGTTTGGTTTGTTAAAGATATAGCTTTGGTATCACATGGCCAAAAAGGCCTGACAAGAAGATCAGTGATTTGAAGCACGAGTCTAAAATCTGAGATTGGCTATCTTTGATGAGAAAATAATAGAATCGTAGAATAGTTTGGGTTGGAAGGGACCTTAACGCTCACCCAGCTCCAATCCCTGCCACAGGCAGGGACACCTTCCCCTAGAGAAGGTTGCTCCAAGACCCTGTGTACAACCTGGCCTTGAACACTGCCAGGGATGGAGCATTCACAATTACCAGGTGCTTGACCAACCTCCAAATTATGAAAGATTTAATGAAAAGGGAATATTTTTTCCTTTCACCCTGTCCCAGCACATAGGAAGAAAAGGGGGAAAATGTTATCAAAACATACAAACGCTCTTGTCGACCAGCTGGGTATTGGGAACTTGCTGGTGCAAAGCAGTCGAGTCACATCATGTGGGTGGATTACTACCTGACCACGGAAATATGCTGCAGCAATAGCACACTGTCATGATTCAGAGTATAAGATGATCTCCTGCAGGTGCCAGGCAGGAGCATTTCCTTTTTGCTGGTGGACTCATTACAAATTACACCCGTGCTCCACCAAAGCTCTCTGCACGCGGTCGGAGTCACTGCATCTCATCCCATCCCATCCCAAGCAGCACGTTGCTACCCTTTAGCTCCCTGGAATTATTTAACACCAGGTGTGAAGATTGATCAATTATTTGCAAAGTGTTTTGAGACAATGAATTGGCAGTCGCCACAGAGCAGCTCACTGTGAGTTGCTGTTGATTAGCTGCCTTATGGGATTATTTGCTCTGAAGCCAAGTGTTGGACTACACTAATTTTGCCAAAAGCCTTCTGTAAACAAGCTGTTTCTTGATATCAAGATGCTTTTCCTACTTTGGACTGATTATAGGTTGAAGCTTAATAGCTCTTAGGTACACTTGATAAGCTTTCTCTTTTCAATGATTTCAACTTCCTACAGTCAAATATTAGCTTTTGCAAAAAGAAGCATCTTCCTTCTGAGAACTGTGTCCACAGCTGTCAATGGCATTTAAAAAACCAAAAGAGCTAGCTAGAAATAGCACAACCTTTTTTTGTTAGAGATGATTTTTTAATCTAAACTTTTAGTTTGAGTTGTTGTTGATATAGCTGAGAGAATTAAGCCCTATCCCCACCAGGCAGAGCTGTTTGAAGAAGCATTAGTATAGGTACAATGACATATTCATCAGGAGTAACAGCCTGTCTGATTCAGTTCAAGCTTGCAGAATTGCCTTGACTTTGTGTCTTGACAAATAGAACGGAGCAAATGGACAAACTGGGAATGGAGCTGAGGACGTGGCCCAGCCCTTTTCCTCAGGACCCAGGCCCAGGTTCTTACTGAAAGGTAAATCCAAGGCCTCTTTAACCATCACATTCCAAATAGGGAGCATGGGCAGAGCTGCATTACTCTCAGGATTTTTTGCAATTGGAATAGTTTCCATGGATGCTAGTACTGAAGAGCAGCTGACACTGCCTCTCGCAAAGGAGTCATTTGACCAACATCAGAAGGCAGTTAGGGACATAGGTCTGATTGCTGGTCCACGGAAATGTTGGTAAAAGCAGCGGAGTTTTGTAGCACTCCTCGCCAGCTGCAGCTTGTGCACTGAGTAAAAGTGATGCCTTCTCCTCAGCAGTGATCTGAACAATAAATTATCCATCCTATCTTCCATCCCCTGACAAACGCTGAAATAACTAATAGTATTGTCATTGTTCTCTATGTTTCCATTATTCTGTGTTACCAGGCTGTTGAGGTGATGTGGTCTGGTTACTTATATCTAAGATCAGGTGGCTTAGCTGTGGTAATACTTGATTCACCATAGGAATTGAGTCATCAGTCTTTGTCATCAGGAGGCTGGAGTCTCGGTTTTGGATTACAGATCAGTGTCTGGGGCACGTGTGGGCTCTGTACAACCTACACCTACATATCGCTGGGTCTAAATCTTGAAAATCAGGGCTGTTCAGACTTGAGAAGAGAAGCTGTGTGGAGACCTCAGAGCAGCTCCCAGTGTCTGAAGGTGGCTACAAGGATGCTGGAGAGGGACAGGACAAGGGGAATGGCTTGAACCTGCCAGAGGGGGGATTGAGATGAGCTCTGAGGCAGAAGCTCTTCCCTGTGAGGGTGCTGAGGCGCTGGCACAGGGTGCCCAGAGAAGCTGTGGCTGCCCCATCCCTGGCAGTGTTCAAGGCCAGGTTGGACACAGGGGCTTGGAGCAACCTGCTCTAGTGGAAGGTGTCCCTGCCCGTGGCAGGGGATTCGAACTGGGAGAGCTTTGAGGTCCCTTCCAACACAAACCAGTCTGGGGTTCTATGATTCTAAGGTAGAAGTTGCTTACATTTAAGGAACATTAATTTCTGCTCCTCTCTGCTTGTGGTATAAGCAGCATCAGTTCTCATCACAGAGGTCTGGAAGAGCTCAGCAGCCCAGGCATAGGGCTTTTATTACATTAAATTATAAAAAACACCCTGCAGGTGGTCTATAATGTAAAACCTACCTACAGTGGCGATGTCTGATCCCATTAACAACACACAGTGAATCAATGCTCCGTGTCTCCTTCCCTGGCCCCCTCTTGTCAGGCTTGCTTGGTGGTCGGGGAGGATTTGTAGCACTGCTCATGTTAAAATGAGCTTTGGCCAATTTCAAAGCAGCACTTTGTTATGAATCATCAGAAGTCCACACTGAAACACGGGGAAGAGGGTTATGTGAAAGTATGAAAAGCTGCATTATCCTGTTGTAAATTGAAAGGGGGGGAAAAAAGCAGTAACAATGGAAAAGGGTATGTTCGCCTGAACTGTGCGTCTTTCAAGGAAAGGCAAGTTTAACCTGCTGTAATGCAGGGTCACTTCCTGTTAGCAAAACCCCCTGAAGGGAGAGGGAGGAAAATGTAAAAAGATACTTTACAGTAAAACAATATACTTATTTTACTCAGAGATCAAGGATTCTTTACAAAAAAAGAGCTTTTGAAAACCTACCCTTGGTTTTACAGAATAGTTTTAACTCCTCCAATATCATATGGTTTTCACTAAGTCATTATTTAAAACTCAAATTGTTGTCATCCTCTTCCTTGCATAGGGCAAAAATGACTTTTCTCCCAACATAATGTTGATTTTGTTCCTTTTGCTCCTATAAGCAGTTGAACTTTTACAACTAGGATCTGCATTCACTGAATTTTATTAATGGAATCATTCTGCTTTCTGTTTCTTTGAGTTTGGTTCTCCCATATCTCCCAAAGCATTACACTTGCATGTCTTTGTTCATTAGTGTTAAAGTCTTTCTTCAGCTGGGGTAATAGAAAAAACATATATTGCTAGTCATCCAGTTGCAATTCTAGCTAATCTCAGAGGGGCATATATATTTCAAGTTTGGTGCGTGGGGATTTAGATATACAATTCCAGATAGCCTTAATGAGAGTAACAGTCCTAATTCCCCACATAGTGTATTAAAAGTGATCTCAAATGTACAGAGTGAAACTCTGTGATCCTGGCTTTAAGTACCTTTGCCTTTTTTTTCCTATACATCATTTGCATCTGCATTCCTTAGTTAAGGTAATTGACAGCTGCTTTGAGGATGAGGGAGTTGATCTTTGGTACCCATGTCTGCTTTGCTTTGCTGTGTTTTCCTGGGGACTGGCTGTGCCTGGGTGTACCTTTTGAATGGAAAGGTTAATTCCAGAGGGAGTTAGAGCAAAGAATTCAGCAAATTGGCTCTGTTATTATTCTGATTGCCTCCGATGTTAGACAAGAACAAGGTGCACCTTTTCTTACTGCCTTAATTAACTGCCAGAAAAAAAGCCCCACCATACTGTGAATCTAATAAGGATTAAGGTTTAATTTTAATGTTAGTACAAGATCAAGGAAGACACGTTTCATGCAGAAAGGATGCAGCATTCTTATACCTGAATTGCATAAGGAATCTTGCTTTTCAAATTCTTTCTCAGTCATCCTTTTGTTGGCCTAAAAAGCTAAGCAGCAGCCATCACGTTTTCCTAATTTTAGACATCATTCCTAATCTTGTTCATGCTTTGCTTTTCTTTCTTTTCCAATCCACATCTTTATAGGGATTCCCCAGACCTTACGGGCAGAACGCCACTGGTGGCATTTCTTTTACCAGGGAAGGGGTGCAGTACAGAAGGGAAGGCTGTCTCCATTTGCACTAAATGTAAGAAAATTCCTGGGGCTTAATTCTCAGTTCTTGAAGGTTCCTGTACTTGCACTTGGAAGCCAATATCCACAAATAGCTAGTTTGGTAGTTAGGAGTAAATGGAGTGTGAATACTCCAGGCAACTCTTCTTTCTTTCGTGCAGATCTATGTTCTAAGATGTTAAGAGATGTGACTTATAGACAACTCTCTCATTCAGTCTGGTCTCCCTGTTTTATTCTGCTACCTTGCAGCCCATTTTCAACACCCTCACGACTGATTCTGTGGTTTAGGATACTAATGCCCAGCAGCAAATAGCCTCTCCTGGGGACACCACAGTGGTTGAGCAATCCCACAATCTTGGTGAAGCAGCCGTTTGGCTTCAGAACACACACATTTGTTGCACAGACTGTTTCTTGATATGAAGGCAAATTATCTCCTACTGTGATGCTGCCTTGGATGAGCAGAAACTCTTTTCTCCTTTCCACTTTCTTTTCTTCCCCCCTCTGATTTCTGCTGGCCAGTAAACTATTTTAATTTAAAGGATGATTTAAAGAGATAATCTGTTTTCCATTCCATTTCTTTCTGTGGTTTAGCTCCCCTCTTTTTTTCCCCTCCTCTATCCTTCTAGCATCTTGGCTGGCTTTATGAAAAGACTTCCTCCTCTGACGCTCTGCAGATACTTAATCCTACCTGCTGCTTTTTTCATCTTCTCCTACCGTGCTGCTTGTTTCCACCTCCTCCCACTAAGACTCTTTGATGCCCATGACCCCATTAATCTGTCTCACTGTTTTTTCCCCTCTATATGTCATAAAGCATTCGTAGAAACGAGTGTGTAAGTGCAGGTATGGGATCGGTCAGGGAATGAAGGAAGAGATCACTCTATACGCATGAGCTCCAACTGAGTGTATGAGCAGAATCGAGTCTATCCAGTTTGTTGGGAGTATTTGCATCAAAACTATTTTCATCTGAGGAGAGAGCTAAGTTTTGACAAAAGATAAGGCAAATATTTGCAATGTGTGAAAAGCAAGGAGAAAAATAAGTCATACCAGAGAGAATAGGGTGAGATTGGATGCTAGCCTAGAATCTGGGAGCTCTATGTGCACTTCCCTGCTTTGACCAGATTTTCTCTCTGTCTGTGAAATTGCTTAGGATGGGGTTTATCTCAATTAATTTAATTAGAAAAAAAGGGGGGGTTGGGCTGGTTTATGTCTATGTTGGTCTTCAGGGATCCCTCACCAGAGGATCCCTTGAGAAAGTAACTCCTTCTCCCTGTATAAGTACTTACTGAAAGGAACTTAAGATGTTAAAAGCTTTCTGATCTGCGTGGTAAGGGAAAAACACTAGATGCTGTACCTTAATTGCCTTGAAATACAGACACATGAGCCATTCGGATCACCTAAATGTGTAGGAGATCATCATTTTGTGGCAAAGAATATTTCTCATCTATTCTGAGTGGATTAAGGATCAAGAAAGTGAACTGAAAACTTCCCGCATAGCACTGCAGGATCTAATTTTACTTAATGACTAGGAGATAAGGACGTGTCTAACATGGTTTTGAAGGTCCCTTCCAACCCAAATTGTTCTATGATTTGATGATATGCCATCTCATTCTTTCTCATGGATGGAGAAAAGGAGAAAAACAACCTCTAACCTTCCATCTGCCCTCAACTAAGACATTGGAAAGAAGAGTTCAGAGAGGTGCAGCTGATGAAAATGAGTCAGCAGAGAAAAGAATTATATGACCACTTTTAAAAAGTATTTGTCATGAAACACCAGTCATTTATGAAAGGTGTATGTCCACAATACAGACCAGGACAATCCCTGCCTAGTTTGAGTTTATGGTTAGGTCTGAAATCAGTTGTTGGTTTTTTCTGTTGTACCTCCCAAATCTCTTGCTTGCCTTCTTTCAGAGATTTTTAATAGCTATTGATCATTTCCATCTACATAAATCTTTAGGTCTTAGGTCAGCCTGTGCCTAGGACTGCCAATAAGCAGTTTATGCACGATTGAAAAGAAAGAGCAGGGTCATGTTGTGTGCATGGCCATGGGGGTACCCACCTACCAGGGACCACTATTGAGTGGTTTATAGGGACATGAAATACTTCCCATCTCCTCCTTTCTCCCTGCTGTCCCAAATTCTTTGGATTTCATTCTCTGATATTTTGGGGGTTTACTATTCTACCTCTTCTCACTTCAAAACTCTGCCTGAAATGCCCCTTCCTTGGAAATTGGGACACTTGTGCTTATTTGCCTGGGTTTTCGGTTTTCCCGGGTTTTGCTGGCAGTAGTGGTGGTCAGGCCAACTAGGTCTGTCACTTTTGACATGGCAGGGTCCTGCAGTTGTAGGGGCTGTGCAACATCCTTCTTATCAAAAAATTTCATGGGAAAGCATGTCCTGTACAATCGAACTCTTCTGCTGCTGGTTTATGCTGCAGCTGTGCACAGAGGTAGAACAGGGCACTAGAAATGTTGGATATAGGAGATGCTTCTGAGACAGCCACTAAATTACAGCCAGGTTAAAACCCTGATCCCAAAACCTCTTGGACCTCAGTTTTCATCACAGCCACCACTGAATCCGTAACTACAATTTTGACCAGATCTAACCGATCTAAAATGTTTCTCTTAAGTGAATAAGAGACAAGATGAAGACAAATAGGAATCTTTTTGTAGGGTATCTTGATTCCTTCCATGCTGCTCATCACACTGTATATATATTATTTTAAATGGCAGTGTATTTTTATAAAGATTTTCCTCTTATTTCTTTTGTAGCAGTACAGCTGCATGACAGTCATGATACAATTTCTATCACAACTTCCAGAATATGATACTGAAAGCAGTTTTATAGGAAATAGAAATTACGAGGACTAGAGGGCTGAAAGGAAAATGTTCTCATGTTATAGAATTTGGGTTTTTTTCCTGTTTGTCACAGGAACACAAATGCTGTCGGGAAGCAAGAAGAATCAGCGCACCACAGCCTGGAGCAGTGCAACGGACCCTGGCTCTCTTCCAGATACAGCATCCAGAAAGGCAGTTGCTGTTGCTAGTGATGGCGCATTGAGAAAGAGAGATTCCTCCAAAGGCACCTCCAGATCCAAAGAGATCCAAGCACAGAGCATCCCGAAACCAAAAATCTCTGTCTCCAGAAGCTTGTGCAATATAACAGCTTCGTCAAGAACCTTCCTGGAAGAAAACGTTCATAGGGAAAACCAGCTCCTAAAAAGTAAGGTACAAATCCTACTGTGGTTGTTAGGAATATGGTTTCAATAATAAGATGAGATCAGACTCAACGAAAAAAAAAGTGAAATAATGGAAATTCAGTCCATTTTAGTCCAGCTTTAAGTGCTGAGCATGAGTCATCTGGTGAGAGATCAATCAACTAATCTGACTGTATACATTGCTATGGCTAATAGAAAACAAGATTAAAATGAGAACGATAGGCTTACTTTGTAAGCAGATTCGAGACAATCTTGAAAAAGCATTAGAATTGCAGAGCCAGGCAGTCCCAGCCCAACCGAACACACCAGGAGTGAGGTTATTTTCACAACCTTCTTCTGATACCTTTCTTTCACTTCTTCAATCTTTCTCTTTTTTGACACAACAGCCTAAACTATGATTATCAACAAGGTTTCAGCATGTAAAATGCAATTTCTTGTAGTTCAGCACCAGGTGGGATGTCTTACTTCCAGCATTATTCATAGAGCTAAAATGAAGATGACACGAGCAGCTGTATTTATGCATAAGGTATTTTTCCAGGAGACAACTGAGATATACTGTAGATTAATTTGGCTTTCGTATAATAGGTTTGTAAGAAATTTACTCCAAGATTACCTTAAAAATGCTTTTCTTCTTAGAGTGCTTTTTCTTACAGATACTTTTGCAAGCAGGTAGGCAAAACTTCTTCATTATTGACTACAGAGCTACTGAATATATGACCTCTTTAAATGAGAGAAGCCTACGTTCTGCTTTCAGTGCCTAGAGTTAAATCATGCCATTTCCCTAACTGGAAGTGACTTAGATTTACAAGAGCGAAGCATCCGCTGAGATCTATCAAAGATAAAGTTAATCAGCACCTCTGTAAAGCTGGTTTATCGAGGAGTTTAATTTCATGTTCACAGGATTCAAGGGTTTTGGGTTTTTTCCCCAAAATATTAACAAGAACAGTATTAGGGAGGAAATACAGTTCAGGCTTTTATAAGGCAAATGTACCCAACACAGATCATTTTAATATGTTTTTTAAGTACAATATAATATGTACAATATGTCATAAAGAGGAAAATATTTTAAGTTTATTGTAACCAAAAATTGAAATAAAACAGTAATGGGCTTTATTCCCAGATATTTAGTTCTAGAAATCAAATTATTTGGCAAGGAAGGCGTACTCCAGTGTGACTTTTCAAAAGAGTTCAGATGGAGCTCTTCCGAAGTTTTTTGTTATTTTGGATTAATTCTGTCCTCTATATGCAGTCTTGTCAGATCTGATTTTTGCCTCTTTTGGTCCTAATTTGTGAAGGACTATCAGTCTCAGAGCATTAAAGCATAATTGTAAGTGTAGAAATTAGTATCTTTTTTTCTCAATGTGAATTGACAACTTTCATAATAATATGCTATAATGCACATTAACCTTTTGCTTATTATTTGTTTCATGGGGTCTTTCTACTGGGTAATGAATATATAGAAATGATAGGAAGCAAACTGTATTATCAACAAAGATCAAAATGAGAGTAGTGTTTATGAAAGTACGGTCAAAAAGAAATGATATGTGATTAAGGTCCATAACAACATGTTATTTCCTACAGTACGTGTAATAAATCGTAATGAACTCAAACTGCAGGTTGCAGCATGACGTCCCTTGCTTTCCAGGATGCAACTGTGCCGCAGGAGCATCTTACTTTTGGGAAGCAAATACCAGCAAATGGAGCTAAACACCCGAGCGGTTTAATTATGCTTCGATGCCATGTCTGGCTTAATGTGAAAGATACTCTGGGTGTCACAGGGCAGCGAGCAGCACCTATGATTAGATTTGATCTATTCTGCTTAATGAGGCCTATTAATAATACCTTGGCATTCTTATTTCAGAAATTGCCCTCTCTGTGTAATGAGGTGGAGAACCCAATAAAAAATTAACCATGCACTCTTAATGAACTTTTAAATCTCTCCAAGGCGATTATGAATTCTGTGGTTCAAGTGACAAACTGAAGGAGCGTGAAGAGGAGGACGAGCGGGAGGGAGCCAGCAGGGGAACGCTGTCCATGGCTCACTCCCCAGATGTTGCTCATGGGAAAAGCAACGCACTCACCCGGCCAGAAACCAGCTCCCAGGCTGAGAAACATCCAGCAGCCCCACGGACACTGCGGGTAAATACCCATTTGTTGGTATTGTTGTTGTTAATATGGGGATTGATTTTGTAATTATTATTATTTTTCCTTTTTTTTTTTTCCCTTTTGTTTTTATGGATGGTGTTTGTTTCCTGGGACGTGGCTGAGGGAAGAATCATGGAATCGTAGAATAGTTAGGGTTGGAAAGGACATTAAAGCTCATCCAGTTCCAACCCCTGCCCCGGGCAGGGACACCTTCCACTAGAGCAGGTTGCTCCAAGCCCCTGTGTCCAACCTGGCCTTGAACACTGCCAGGGATGGGGCAGCCACAGCTTCTCTGGGCACCCTGTGCCAGCGCCTCAGCACCCTCACAGGGAAGAGCTTCTGCCTTATATCTAACCTGGACTTCCCCTGTTTCAGTGTGAACCCATTAAGCCTTGTCCTATCACTACAGTCCCTAACAAAGAGTCCCCCTCCAGCATCCTTGTAGCCCCCTTCAGACACTGGGAGCTGCTCTGAGGTCTCCAGCAGCTTCTCTTCTCCAGGCTGAACAGCCCCGATGTTCTCATCCTGTCTTCATATGGGAGCTGCTCCAGCCCCTGATCATCTTCTTGGCCTCCTCTGGACTTGCTCCAACAGCTCCATGTCCTCCTTATGTTGAGGAAGCCAAGACTTCCTTGGTTGTTTGGTTTCCAAAGCTCCCCGTTCAAGCCCCAGCTGCCATTCCTGCAGAGGAACACGTTAAAAATTCAGGATTTACAAATTTTCCAAAGACACTTTTGAAATTGTACCTTGAAACTGCCAGTTTTCATGAGTGGCCACCACGTGTGTGGACATGACCCTGGGTTGATACCAAGCCCCAGACGTGCTTTCCTGCCTTCTCCTCTGGCGCATGTTAAAGACCAGTCTCCACTCCACTCTTCTGTCCTAAGACATTCCTAAATGTTGAAGCAGCCTTTGACTGGAAAGCGTTTTCCTGCTGGCTCATCCGTGAATAGATCTGCATGACGATTTAAATAAACCGGAAAGCTTGTGAACTGTCAGTGACAAGCTGCTTTGGCGATGGGGTGAGACAAGGAAATAGGCAAAACATCAAGAACTTGGATTTGGATAACTTAGAAAAATGTGTAACTCAAAACGTATAAACATATAACAATATGACATATTACATATAAAAATATGTAAGTCAAAAACATGTAATTCAAATGTGTTTTCTGGAAATTGGGGGTTTTTCAAAGGTTCTCCTTTGTCTGATGTGGTAATGTCACACCAAGGCAGCTTTCTGACTGTGAAAGGAAGTAAAGACAGATGGAAAGGCAGTTTGCTAGCTTTTGTACAGACGAGCAATCACTTTCGTTGTTAATCTCTGACTGAAGCCAGTTAGACGCATATCACACTTCTCTTCCTTTTAATTCTTTTAAATGATGCAGTTTCTCTGTTTCATGGACGTGATAATCTTAAAGGTCTTTTCCAACTTAGATGATGCTATGGTTCTGTGTAGGAAGCACTAGAAATCCACAAGCCTCAGTTCATCTGTCGTTCACAAGAAAGGCTGAAGAGACTTGAACAAATGGTCCAGCTCAGGAAAGCCCAGCAGAGAGAAGCTCCTGCAACCAACCAAGGGGAGCCCCTTCGCAAGTCTGCCTCAACATCCACTCCGAGCAGAAGAAAGCAGTTCACTGTTCCTCACCCTCTCAGTGGTAAGTTGGATTGTGACCAGCAGCAGGTCTGTAGCTGTCTTTCAAATCTTGACACATTTATTGTGTTTCCATGTTAACTTTGTGACAAAACATGCTCCTATTGCACCCTGCCAGTGCTCAGCATCTGTCCTAATACTTAAAGCAGAAAGTTTCTGAAGCACAAAGATGGGTTAGTGGTGATGTTTTCTGTAGCAGTGGAAGGAGATCTCCTTGGTGACTTTCTGTCATTGTCACACGCAGTTGTGTTCAGCATGGTGCAAGTTGCTGCTAGTTGTAAAGGTGATAGCAACAAATAGCATTTCATACAGCTCACAGAAGGACCAGTTATGATGACAGAAGTGACAGGTAAAGGGATGGGTGGGATTTGGGAGTAGGAGTCCCAGTCTGGTTTTCTCAGCAGCTTCAGGTGTGGACTTGCCACTTGACTCAGGGAGCCCTCAGCAGTGAGCTGGCCGTGAAAGAACACTTGTCTGCCCAGAGCTGTGTGCAAGGCTGCTAAATCAATGCATCTAAACCCTGTGACTTCCTCATTCAAGTTGATTAGGTTGGTTTATTACCCTAGTGGTAAACAGACTCAATATCCAGCAAGTAAAACAGTTCTCTCTGAGAAGCTGCCTCGCAGCTCCCTCCCAATAGCACCTCTGTAAATATTATCTAAGCACAAGATGTTAAATAAACTACTTTTGGTTTTCTTTCCTTTTTTTTTTTTTTAATTTATTTTAATTGACATCTGGCTGTTACTTAATTCAGTTGACTAAAGAAAAAGATTGATTTGATTGATTTGCATTGCTCTTTACACTTCGGTTTTAAATCTGTGGCTGTTTGAAGCTATGTTATTCTGCTGAAAAGTAAATGAGATGGGCCACCTGGAAGAAGCAGAAAAGGAAATCTTTGATGTCCTCAGCACTGGGAAACATATTTGCTTTTTGGTCCCTGAGGGGTGAGATTGGGTGCTGGAAAGCTGGGTCTAGTCTTGGGCTCTTTTCCTGCTTTGTGTTGCAGCGTACCAACTGCTTCTGCTACAGCTGGGCTGTTTGTTGTGGTATGGCAGAGTCTACCTTTCGTCGGATAGGAAATGGGTTTTCATAGTAAGAACTAAATAAACATAAGTAAACAAAGCACAAAACACAAATTGTATTTTGAAGACTCAATAAAATCCATTCCCCGCTTCCATTATCCAAGTTAATTTACCTGGATTGAGATGTCTCACGGCCACAATGTCCTGCAGTGTTGGGGCTCTGCGCCAGCACCAGGAAGCTCTCCCACCAGTGGCACAGGCCAGGAGTTTGTCATATATCAAATGGCCAGTATATCCCCCTTCGTTTGTTTGGCTTCAAAAGTCCCTCAAACCATTCTACAAATACATTATAAAACGAAAAAAAGGGTTGAACCTATTTCTCCTGAAAGTATAATTGAAGATTAATCTTTATGCTTGCTTAATGAGCAATAAAAGCATAATATTGAAATATATTAATTAATTATTCAAGTAAATTACTATTTCCCTCTTTCAGCAGTTAGTCATTAAAGAGAAACTTGTCTAATGTGAATCTTTAGTTTCTGTAACTCATCTGCCCTCCTGTAATTTTCTGTTTGTGAGATCTTAATATTTTTATAATGACAGAGGTGTCACTTTAAGCATAACTCTGATTAATATTAGAAATCCTAGACCCCAACAAAGCACAACTGTGTAGGCTGCAGTTAGAGGGCTGTGTAGGAGTGTACTGAGCATATTTAATTTGCTCTGAGTCCTGACAGTTGGTATTTTAGGACTTCTCCTGGTGGACGCTATTGTGCAGAAGGATTAGTATCATTAATGAGGCCCAGAGTGGAGGATCTTGTTTTCCTACCCATGCTCCCAAGCTTTTCTATCTGCCACCCTTCTTGCAGAAGAGACAAGGGCTTCTCCCTCATGGTCACCAAGGATGTCTGTGTTCTTCTGATGTCCCTGCTGATGACATCCCCATCCCACCAGGTCACAGCCTCTCTGTCCCTTCCTTTGTTATGATCATTATACTGTATTCTCTGGAAAAGCCATTTTAGCACGTAAAATGTGCTTTTACAGCAACAAAGGTCTTTGTGTCATGTTTTAGAAAACAAAAGGAAAATGGAAGAAAATAAATGCAGCTGTACTCCAGGTAGGGGTGCAAGCACAGCTCCATTCTCTGAGATGGGAAGTGGACGTCAAAATCCCAGTGATTTAAGGATGCCACTTCATATTACAACCTGGAGCAGGGCAGGCTGTGGGTGCAAGCAGCAGTGTCACCGCCTGCTCTGTCGCTGCACGTCGCCCATTCGTGCCCCCATATTTCAGCTGGATCAGTGAGCTGATATAGCAGGAGTTGCTTTTTAGCTGTTTTAAGTTACTTTTTCTTACATTTTTAGTTATTTTTTCTTAGGTTTCCCTCTTTGAGGTTGAGATCAAATGACTGGTCCAGCTCATCAAACAGTGGTGTGATCAGATGAGCTGGCACAGAGGAGGCAGGAGGGAAGGAGGAAGATGGTGAGGGAGGAGAGCAGCATCGCCTCCCCTGGCACCCATTTTTATGGGTGTAATGAGACTGTACCTTCCCAAAGAGAGCTCCCAGCCTGCTCACGTACAGCACCCATGCACAGATGACACCAAAAGCTGCCTGACAGCCAAAGCTGGTTGAGCGAAGGAAACATGGCAGGGTTTATCTATGACTCTGTATTTCAAAGCCAGCTTTACAAGTGGTAAAGAGCCTGGGGTTTATTCAGGGGACAGAGTGGCCAGAAGAGGAAAAATATCGTCCTACAGCGTGTCTGTATGTCATGGAATCCTGGAATGGTTTGTGTTGGAAGGGACCTTAAAGCTCCTCCAGCCCCAACCCCTGCCCTGCGCAAGGACACCTTCCACTAGAGCAGGTTGCTCCAAGCCCCTGTGTCCAACCTGGCCTTGAACACTGCCAGGGATGGGGCAGCCACAGCTTCTCTGGGCACCCTGTGCCAGCACCTCAGCACCCTCACAGGGAAGAGCTTCTGCCCAAGAGCTCATCTCAATCTACCCTTTTGCAGGTCAGAACCATTCCCCTTGTCCTGTCCCTACAGACCCTTGTCCAAAGCCCCTCTTCAGGTTTCTTGTCAACCCTTTTAGATACTGTCCAAACAGAGTAAGTCCTGAATGCCACCTCCATCTCTGGTTGTACACGGCTGAGTCAGTTGTGGTCCAGGAGCAGATGACTGTGACACCAAAGCCAGGAACAGAAGCTGTGGCTGAGGCTCAGTGTTGTGTTATCATAACCGTTACAGGATAAGTATGGTCCAGTTGTTCTGGGTGCCCTGGGCAGAAGGCAGAGACTTGCCCTATGTCCTCCCTATATAAGCTTATGTCTCTTGCAGCCACCTGTAAAGGCCAAAACAGCTACTAGACCTCAGTCATCATTAGAAGTCAAGGTAACTGGGCAGTTCTGTACACACAGGACAGTTGCTTTTCCACATGCCCATAGCCACTGGTATTTTATTTGCTGGTTCTCCTGTTTTCCATGATAGTCTTATGAAATCTCTCCCAGCCACAGCCTGCCCTCAGGTTCTTTGGTCTCGGGAAGCAGGCAGCTCTTCCACAAACACTTGAAATTAAGAACCCAGGAGAGTAAAATGATGACCTGGAAACTTGCTTAAGTATACACTACTGTCCTGACGGCAACTCTAGGCTTCGGGGTGTGATCTTGTGGTTGCTGTTTTCACTCTGATAGTTTTCAAACTTTCTTGATTTTCCTCTTTCCTGATGTCTTTGGGATTTGTGGAGGTAGAGGGCTGAGGCTCTGAGGTTCACACAGCTCATTGCCAGCACGCCCTCGTACGCTTTCAAACGGTCTTTTTCATAAGAGCAAGTTGGCTGATGAGTTCAATTTCCACTGACACCATCACAGTGACCCCAGGGATGGATTATAAGCACATTTGTGGCTGGGCAGGAGCAGCGTGTGTCTGTACAGCCCCGAGGTGCTCACAGAGCCGGTCACTGCAGCACACTCGCCACAAGCACTGGCAGTAACATTAGTTACCCAATTAGTTTTCCATCACCCAAGGCCATTCCCCACATGCACATCCGTGCCCATGAGGGAAGGCAGCA
Source organism: Nestor notabilis (assembly GCF_000696875.1). Lineage (NCBI taxonomy): Eukaryota > Metazoa > Chordata > Aves > Psittaciformes > Psittacidae > Nestor > Nestor notabilis. The sequence continues at coordinate 22,727 of NW_009920420.1, read as the reverse complement.
CAGGAGAGATGGGATTGTCCCTTTGGGAGGCAGCCTGCTGTTGTGCAGATGTAAATGGGGGTTAAACCACAGCCTGAGGTGTTTCCCTCTGCACTTAACAAGTTTGCTGCAATTATATCTCTCTGAAATAAGCTTCTTACCTGTGCTTCACTTTGGGCTCACAGCTTTTATTTCAATAAAGTAGTTTTCACCCAGAAAAAAAGAGCATCGACCATCAGAGATACTTCTCCACCTGAGATTATTCTTTCAGACCTACATGTCTTTACTGATAACATTATTAGCTAGGATGGGTTTCCAATGTTTTGACAGTGTAGTGGTGTTGTTACACTTTTAGTTTCTTGTAAGGACAAAGAAATAATTGGCATTCGACATAATTTCCATATAAATACCAACATCTGTGCAGTTCCCATTTACCCCCTCATCCAAAACCCCCCAAGTTGTTTACCAGTTTCAGTTGTAAGTCATGGGCAGGATCTTATGAAGCCCTGAAAGTAATCTTAACAAAAAGAAAGTGTTCATCCTGCAGGAGGTTTTAGTGTCACAAGAGCACTTTGAAGGCAGAGAACCTGCAGCTCTCACACTCGCCTTTGTGCTGTGTAATGTGTGCTGCTGCATTAGGAGAGTGCTAATTAGTCCAAGATAGACTACTCGCCTGTTGACTATGTCGAACAAATTAGAGATCCCACTGTGACGAACTGAATAGAAACAATGTTCAAATAACTGGATTTAAATCTCCAAAACCGTAATGTAATTACTTCAGTGACAGGGCTACCAGCTGTTTATAGGCCTTTAAATCTGCATAATGAACAGCCTTGTGATCTTAGTGCACACAAGCATTTTCAGGGCTTTAAAGGAAATTTCTCAGGCACATATGGTTTTTTCATACCTTCCATTTTCCTTTCCTTTGAGAGGGTGGTGTTTCATTGGAAATGGCAATGTAAGTTGAATGTTACCATTCAACCCCTACCACGGTGCCTGCTGTGTTTTCTCTGGATTTGCTTCCAAATCCTGTATCTTTAGTACTATTTTGGAAACAAGTTTATACCTCCTCAGTCGTGCGGCTAAACCTCTCCAAAAAGCTTTATTGTAACTGCAAAAAGCCTGGAGGGTGAGGATTGCTGTTTGTTTGTTGGTGTTTTCAAGGGGTTGGTTTCTTGAGAAGCTCTAAGCAGGGAGGTTTTTATTTGGGCTGTGGAGAGAGGAGAGGATTTGCAGTAAGTGCACAGCCAGCAAATCCTGCAGCTTCTAACATGCATCCTTGTGTTCTTCACATGCCATTGGCAGCTGAGATGTCTGCAGGCACCAGCCTGTCTCTGTTCGTGTGTGACTTTAGCTGTGCCATTTCTCAGGTTCCTGTTCCCCATCAAAACTCACAGCTAGCAGTAGTGTCCCTCATCCTGTTGGTACCAGTTCTCTTTGGTCAAGGCTGACAGCTCTGAATAAAGACTAAGATGCAGCCAGGTAATTGAATTAGGAAGAGGAATGACCTGTTTTTATGATACTGTTCTTCGTCACATTGATTAGAGCAGTGCCTGTGAGTCAGGTAAGCACGGCAGCACATTGCAGGTCACTGGCACTGGGTGACACGGTCAAGACTCCTTGTGATGATAGGGGAAGAGATGATGGAGTGAATGGGGTGACAGCATGTCCCCTCCATGCCCTCATCCTTGTGAAGGGGGGAGTAACCAGCCGCTGTGCAAGGAAAGTGGCATTAAATTGGGCAATCTTCAAATCTGAAGAGTGTGATGATGGCAGCATTGAAACGATGTGCCCTGTAATGGGTGACTCCCAAGGTTCAGTGTGCTGAGGGGTAATGTCATTGGAGTCTTGAAGGAGACAAATAGGAAAGTGAATTCTTGAGGATGGACATTTTAATTCAGGAGTAAAAGGTCTGATTTCACCTATGATTAGAAAGTGAAACATAAGAAGCCAGGATGAAGAAGCTGGTGCAAATTTTACCAAGGATTAGATTAATATTTGATGAATTTACCAAGATTTGTCATACCTTCTTCATTAATTGCTATTTTCTGAAGAAAATTTTATGCTTCTCAAGACTATGTGCTCTAATCAAATGATTAGATTTGATTTAGGAATGATTTAGGAAGGCCAGGTGAGATGTTAATTAATTTTTTTGCTGCGTGAAATTCATGAACGTTCAAGTATCATTTGGACAGAGCAGACTGAAATCTCCTGCGTAATGCCTCAAATAAGCATGAAAATGGGGGTTTTTATCATTTTTCAAAACAGCTTTTTTAGACATATTAGTGAGGTTTTCCATCGTTAAGACTGAAATATTAAGGAGGACCAGAACTCAATAGGACGGACCTGAAAACCTGGAAAGCCCATGAACCATCTTCTTATGGGTCCTTGTGTGTAAAGGACCACTTTTGAGCTTCAGTATTTCTCTGAGATGAGCAGGAGACTTTGCCATCAGACCTTTAACTAATGGATTATTGCACTTCTTATAATACCAAAACCTCATCTGTTGACTGCAGCTGAAGTAATTCATTGCATGAAGTCATGGACATACAATGTGCAGCAGTTTGGGCAGGACCCCTGGGTGTAGGCACAACTTTGTATTCCCTGGATGAATTCCCAGCCCAGTGCTATGGGGATGCTAAGCTGAACGTCACCCTGACATTTATCTTAGGTTCAAGGTGTTGTGGTTTAAGCCCAGCTGGTAACTCAGAACCACGCAGCTGCTCGCTCACTCCCCTGCTTCTTCCTCCCCCTGCTCCTGGAGGGATGGGGAGGAGAATCGAAGGAATGTAACTCCCACGGGTTGAGATAACAGCTCTCCAGTAACTAAGGTATAATACAAACCGCTACTGCTACCAATAATAATGATAAGAGGAATAACAAGGGAAAAGGACACAACCGCTCACCACCCGCCGACCAATACCCAGCCCGACCCGAGCAGCGATCTGGGCCTTCCGGGTAACTCCCCCCAGTTTATATACTGGGCATGACGTGCTGTGGTGTGGAATAGCCCTTTGGCCAGTTTGGGTCAGGTGTCCTGCCTCTGCTTCCTCCTGGCTTCCCCTCCTCTCTGGCAAAGCATGAGACTGAGAAAGTCCTTGGTCAGAGTAAACATCACTGAGCAACAACTAAAAACATCGGTGTTATCAGCGTTGTTCCCAGGCTGAGAGTAAAAAACACAGCCCTGCACCAGCTACTAAGGAGGAGAAAAATGACTGCTGGAGCTGAAGCCAGGACACAAGGCTAATTTATTTTTTAAGGGACTGTTGGTTCTAAAAAGCAGTATTTAAAATAATATTTTATATCATAGAACGTCTTTGGGTGAATGGGCTTTTGGTGAATTATTTTTCAGTCCAGTAAAATAGCAATTTAATAAGGAACCACAACTATCAGTGCTTTGCTTTTCAGGGATTAGCAACACATCTTCAAAGGCGCATTTTAGCTCCTAACAAACACTTATAATTTGCATTTATCTTAGGAGAACACATTATGTATATTCTGACAGGCAGAGTTTAGCCTTTGATAAATTTTGCCACTCTTTTTTAAGTGTTTCAGTGATTTATTGGTAAATAGGAAGTCAGGGGATGGTTCCAACACAATCATTTTATCTGATCTCTGTCTAAACATTTACTAACTTCCCGAGCAGGAAAGTTACTCATCCTGTCTGAGGTGCAGTTTAGCATTAGTTAACATATATTACCATGATAACCCATTTACCTTCATCTGCAAGTTGCTGCAGTGGTTTCTTTCTCCCTCTATGGAGATGTGTTGTACACACTGTTGGTGCAGATAGCAGAAGCCCAGTCGTTTCACAAGGTTTCAATAAACCACCAGTGAAGTGTTTCATGCCTATCTGTCAATACCTTTTTTAACTACAGGGCATCACTGGAAATGCTGAATGTCTGCTTTGAAATCCCTTCTTTTCTAGCCTTCGGAATAGTTTTCTCCAAAAGTAATGCAAAGCTATGAGATTTGATAAGGAACTTTGATAAAATGCAATTTAGAAGACTATCAACCTGGGGAATTGTCTGCCTTATAGCCCACTTTGATCTTTGCTTGGTAGGGAAGAATGTTAATTCAGGTCTTTGTGATGTGTTTGGCAGCTTATTATAGCTCTGAACGTGTGCTGCTCTTCCACTTTGAGATACACTTTCTTCTAATATTGAATATTTTAATATTGAATACACTTTCTAATATTGAATATTAACAATTATTTAAATGCACAGACGATTTTTTTTCTCATTTATAGCAGGTTTTATTTATTTTTCAGTTAATTTTTGAATTCTAACCCTAAAACTCATCGAGGATTTGCCTTACTCCTGCTTGATGCTGGCATATGATTTTTTTTCTCATGCATCACAACCTGAGTAAGCCAAGAGATGCCCCATGGATGTTTGGCCATGAGTGTTAACCTTTTGACTCCAGGCTGCTTCACAAAGGGTACTTTCAGAACCAAGGTAGATTTCTATTTTTCTTGGAGGATTTTCCCAGAGTTTCTTTCTAATCCTTCCCTTCAAAGGCACCTGCACAGCCACGTACCTTGTTCCACACAGAATCACCAGGGTCTGATGCCCTCCAAGACCATTTCTATGCCATCAGGAGAGGATTATTCTGGAGTTAAAGCTTTATGCTCAAGCACCAGCTCAGCTTTCGTCTCTGTGGTGCCTCCCAGCACTCAAACGTAGGGGCCAGACTGTCTTAGTGACTCACAGGAAAAATAGACATGAGCTTGTCATGCTGTTTACAAGATAGGTCACTGGCCTGCAGATCCCTGGCTGGGTTTTTCATGTTCTGGTGGTTACACACAGAGGTCTGGAAGAGTTAATGTCATTAACGGCTTCTATTTAGGAAAAAAGCAGGGGGGAATCCCTAAAACAATTAATTTTGTGTCAGAAACCCTACGTCTGAGCACTCCCTGAATAAAAATTCACACATCTGAGCAGATGTCACTCCCAGTGCATAGGAATCACACAAAAGCCAGGCTCTGTGCTGGCCAGTCATGCTGTTGGATAGTATCTCATCTCAGGAGAGGTCTGCCCTGACTTACTGTGCGAGGGCTTGGGGCAGGTGGTGCCATTTCTGCTGGGGTGTTATTTCCAGTGCCCTCAGCTGCTCTTCTGTGCCCAGCTACAGGAGAACATACAAGGAACT
>NW_009920420.1:0-17566 GCF_000696875.1 Nestor notabilis | reverse complement strand
ATGCCGGACTGAGGATCACATAGACAAAAAAAGATGCCTGGGTTTGCTGTGCAGCATGAAGTGCCTCTTGCTTTTGTTTTAGTGCTGCAGGGAACCCATAGGGATGGCTCCGTATGATTTCAGACTGATCCCATGTCATTTTCCAGGTTAGGGGACATGCCTTGAGGTAAGGGATGCATCCTGCAGTCCTGAGCTGTTAGAATGAGGTTTTCAACCTCAAGCAGCAAGGGGCTATGCTGAGGCTGCTCTGAACTGCACTGGGATCCACACTGGCCCCAGAAAATCAACGGCCCTGGACCCTAGTCCTTCACTAGGACCAGCCAGGTCACAGGCAATCTGCTCCCTTAAGTTTCGGGCTTATTCAGGCAATAGCATCCACATGTTTATTGCTTTTAAGTTAATCAACATGTAAATGAACAAAAACCCACTAATAAATAAAAGACAAATTATATTTTCCTAGCAAATTGGGCATGTTGCTTGTGTGTACTGAGGATTTAATAAGCACGATTAAGTGTAGGCATCTGCTGAGTGGAGAAAAGTCAGTCCTCAGGCAGAGAAGGCTTCCATCCCTTCTCAGTTTGTGTTCAGAACAGGAACTGCTGCAAAGCTCCCTTTTATTTCTATATTGAGATACAACAGTGATCTTAAAGGACACATAGTGTTTTCCTGAGAAATGCAGTAATCTGAGTATGTCTCTGCCTCTGGGTGTAGCCCTGTAAGCTGCTCGGGGCTGTTTCCTTGCTGAAACATCTCCTATAAACATCCCTGAAACATTTTCTATGTTAAACAGCAGGGAAGGAAACTTGGTGGGAAAGGGGTCTCTTTTGGGTAGTAGTCGCTGGGTTTGCTCAGGGCCCGTTCTGGGATGAATTATTCTCTGTATTTACTTCTCCGACTTGATTATTGTATTTCGTCTCTTCGGTGAGATGGCAGCAAGAGGCCGATACGGTGCCTGCTGTGATATATATTGTGTCTTCTAAACTTCCTTGGAAAAAAGAAGTGCTTGAATGTTTGCACGTATGTTTATCATATGTCCTGCAAAGATACTGGCAGATACCTTTAATGTTCAGATTCCTGTGACTACAGAGGGGATTATACCCCTGTGCTCAGCATCCTGGAGAAACCACATGGATGTGGCTGGGTGTAGAGAACGCTCTGGTCATCCTTGTGTTCAGGCACCACAGTGTAAAGCCAGTTCTTCTATGCGTCTGAATTTTCTTTCATCATCCTGGTGTACATCTAAACAACATAGCTGTGCAGGCAGCAATATTCTTCTCCCCCCTCTCCCTGATGAATGTGGTTAAACACAGCCTCCTTCATCAAGAACCAGTTCTGATTATGTTTCCTGGCTTCCTGCCTTGTACAAACACCATCCCTTCCCATTCAGAAACCATTTTTGCAAGGAAGGTGTTAAAATTACCTATTCCTGACGCTTACCGACTGCTAAGATCAGTAATTATTTTCCTGTATCCAGGGAAATGCTGATTGGAATTATCTCAGATATCTTCATATCTGATCAGGAAAGAGTAATATAATTTTCCTCCTCCCAAAGCTCAGCATAATTATTCACAGCCCCACAAAACAGGTGTAAATTGAATCAGAAATAATGACACCAGGTCAAGTTCCCCACACGCATTAGAATCATAGACTCAGCTAGGTTGGAAAAGACCTTTAAGATCATCAAGTCCAACCATTAGCTGAGGATACTGCCACTGTGCACATGAGAACGTGGACAAAGTAGATTACTTGATAGAAGAGAGATCATTGCTGGTTTATGGTCTGAATAAAGGGCTCACACAGTTGTATGTGACAATGACAAGCCTGCAGTGGAGGTGGTTGCTACAGGTCTTATCCATCCTTCTCTTTCTGCAGGGCAGCTTTGGGAACCAATTCAACTCCAGATTAAGTTGTTAAATGTGTTTCCATTGACCTGTGGAGATCTGGATATCCAGCCCTAAGCCATCAAAAGTTTAACCAGAGACAGCATATCATGACTTCATAAAAAGTGACATATAAAGTCTCAGCAAACATAGATTTCTTCAATGTTAACTTTATTTTCCCTCTAGATAACCTCTTCAAACCAAAGGAAAGATTCATTCCTGAGAAGGAGATGCATATGAGATCCAAAAGGTACAAATCACTTTGGTTCTGAGTTCGTTGTGAATCACTGCCATCTCACACCTAAGTTAGCGCATTTCCGTGTCATATTCATACACTGAAGGATTGGTCTGTCACACATGCTTGCCATGTGCAATGCCCATGGTTTTATTCTACTGTATCAGTTTGATAGATTTGGGGCATCCCTGTCCTTTTCTAGCAGTTTCAGACAACATGGGGTATTCATGGTGTGAAAGCTAAGCTCCTGACAGGTACCTCATAGAATCATAAAACCATCAAATGGTTTGGATTGGAAGGGATCTTAGAGATCATCCAGTTCCATCCCATATTGGACATTCAAAAATGTAAGCAATACAGTCATAGTGGTGGGGTTTTTACTCACCCTGATTATGGTACAGAGCATGGGAATTCCAGCAAACTATTAGGAGCCTGCTGCCTGGTGTTTAACTGCACCGTTTCATGCCATCATCTACAGCAAGGAAAGCTGCAAATGGCTACCATGCAGAATTCATTCTGCTTTTAAAAGTGCCCAAGATCTGTCCCTTTTCTCTTCTCCAAAATACAATCTCCAGCCAAAACAGGCTGCTTCAAGAACTCACTATTGCAAAATATCATGAGTAGAAATCAGAACTAAACAGGCTTAGTGTGCATGCAGAGAACAGGACTGCTGCGAAGGAAGGTCTGACCTTCTTTTCAGACTCCTGGGAATTTTATCACTGATTTCAATGGAGAAAGATCAGACCAGAAGTCACCTTTCTGAGGGCAACTTACTCTATTTATAAGATGGACAGATTATGTTCTCCTTGATGAAAAGAGTTCCTAATGACAGCAAAAAATGTTAACAGTCTACAGCCATAGAACAATGGTTTTCTTATATTTTAGAAAAATAAGTCAAAATAATTGTTTGGCATTAATTTTGTGACCTAAATAAAAAAAAAAAGTGTACAGGCCAGATTCTGGTTTGAATTATGTTGCTATAAATTGAAACCAACTCCACTGAGCTCATTAGAAGCTGCTCCAGAATGTTGCTGCTGCATTGAGATAACCTGATCCCACCTCTTTCATTTTTAGTCCAGAATTAGAAGTAGTTTTCTACAAGTCAGCTTTTATATAACAAACATTACTGTTAATAATTTATAATTAAAAATATTGTATAAATCTAATTCAAGTATTTGGAGGTGCCCATTAATGAGAAGTATTGCATTGAAGGCAAATGTTTCCCATAGGAAAAACAAATGATTTGCAAGTCCCAGGGCTGACATGTGAAGTTAACTTTCTAAATTCATTGCAGGATTTATGACAATTTACCTGAAGTGAAAAAGAAACAAGAAGAAAAACAGAAGCGGATCATCATCCAGAGTAACAAACTGCGTGTTGAGAACTTTAAAAAGGTAAGGGTTTACTGGAATGCCAGGTTATGTAACCCTTCTCTACCTAGGAATGGGGTCCGTAGAGGCAGCGTCTTCCTGGGGGGGATCCTGTGCTAAACGTGCACACCCTGAGAGCAAAGGGTGTTTTTAAGCCCTGTCCTTGGGTTTGGGCACTTCTTTAAACTGGAATTAGCAGCTGAACCTTGTGTTGGAATGAACATCCTAAACTTTGGGGGGGGGTTTACAAACAAGTAATTAGTTAACTGCGGTAGAAAACTGCATTAGCACAGGTAATCCCAGTGCAGGGCTGAGGCATTCCCAGATAATCCCTCTTCACATTGCACACATGTACCAGTTTTGTCTTGTTTCAGTGCTCTGTTCATCTAATTACACCTTTCCTGTCCAAGAAGGAAAAGCTTTCAGTGTTTGGGGTAGGCAGCAGGTTTGAAGTCTGAGAATGTTAAAACCATCTCACCTACAGTATCAGTTACATCCACATCATGTGTTTTAACAGTATCTGAAGGTTGTTTTGCATTGTTTTTTTCCCAGCAATTACTGGACCAGCTCCTTCAAAGAAACACGGAGTGACAAAGGATTCTCTTGCTCATCATCCTAATTGGATCTTGAATGCCTTTGACTGCCATAAAATTCACTGTTATCTCAATTACCTGGAGGTGTTGTTCTTATCTTTGGCTCTTTATATGAAGAAAGAACATTTATATTTCAATTGAAATTTTAAGGCACCTTTCAAGTAATCAAAACCAGTCTAAAAGGAGCACAGCTGCTTTTAAAGCATCACCTTCTGGTCAGTTTGTCCAGAGGAAATGATTTAAAGAATTTTAAATGCAAATACTGAATGACAGTGGTATTATTTATCTTCATCTTTTAAAAAGGATGCATCTCTGTAGCCATAGAACTGGGGTTGTAAGATCTGGACAACTTATATCACTGAAATATTCTATTAATTGATTTTCTGTGAGTTAAATCCTTGAAGTAAAGAAAAATGAAAATCATTATTTGTTATGTTTAGAAACTAGCTGAAATAGCATTCCCACATAATCATAGAAGCAGCAGTTTCACATTAATACTTAACATACCAAAAGGGACCAATATCTTAGCTCTCTGGAGAACTCTATTCCTGTTTATGTAGTGAATCTACACAGCAAGCTTACCTGTTAAAGAGCAATACTTTAAAACTTGATTATAACAGGGTTTTGTGTTTTTCACTGAGACATATATATTTTACTCCACTTCGATGATCACTGAGTATTTATAGAAATGGCATATTAAAATGTGGTGCCAAGAAGTATGTTTGCATCAAAACTGCAGAACTAAAACCATCTGTAATGTTTCCCCCCAAAATATTTAAATCTTTATTTGTACATTTTGGAAGTAAAAACAACCAGCTTACAAACCAATGGAGTTTATTTATGGAATAAAATATGAATACAATATTGATCCCACTGCTATGTTTTTATTTGGTATTGTTAAATATAACACAATTATTGAAACTGCTTGAGAAGCCTTTGGATGCCACAAATCCTATGGTAAAAAATATTGCTCAGAAAAAACATAGCAAGTGTTAACCTCTGTTGCACAAACACTCAACTGAGTGTATTTGAATGAGGCTGGAATTTGGCCTTTGAGATCTATGCTTTATTTTTCTAATCTAGCTTGAGCTGTAAGGTCAGGTCTTTTGGAAGAAGGATGTTTGTGAGCTGGGCTTTGGCCACTCAGATAGCGTCCAGCTGTGTGACCTGTGCTGGACATAGGAACTTAGTTATATTTTCTGTTCTGACTGCCTCTGTCAGATTACTTTGCCTCTTTGTGTTTTAGCTTCCTGGTTTCTAAAGTAGGATTAATGATGTTAATTTCTGCTCACAGGGAAGATATATTGAACAAATATATTGCATTCCAGATAGATACCTTTAAAACCTCATCAATTAGTTCAATACCTCTCAAGAGGACATCTAAGGTAAGGCAATGCTGGCTGTGAGGAAGAAATTGCCAGGGTTCTTCCCCAGAAAAAGTCTTTTTAACCAAGCAAGTAATGCTGTACTGGAAACCAAACTCAAGGCTGGACCACAACAGCTCTAAGTAGAACTTGTGCAAGGGACTGCAAGGAGCACTCCCCAAGCTTTGCAGCTCAGCTGCATGGTAGAGCTGTTCTCCTGTGGGTTCACTGATCCCCATTGCTGCTCTCCAAGAAAAGCATGTGGCCTGTCTTAAACAGGAGGGCCTTTCTCTCTCTGGTGGACTGCTGGGTCTCCACCACAGAGTGATAAATTATAGCCATAAATGCACCCACACACAGTCTCCTAGACTGAATCTGAAGGATTATCTTTCAAGCTTTCGTCTGGTTATAGCTGACTACAACAACTAGAGACATTTCCTACAGAAGTCAGTGCCAAAATCCCCTTTGATTTCAGCAGGAACTTAGCATTTCTCCTCTTTGGTTTCTTAGTCTCTAGTTTCTTGACTTCAGAGAAATGCAGTTTGTACCCTTAAGGAGCATTATTCCCTGCACATACCATAGAGAAATACTATATACATTTAATCCTGCTTTACTGCATACATTTAAGCCTGCTTGTAGTCTTACCCTAGAGCCACAGAGAGAGGTTTTGATATGGGGACAAGATATTTGATATTCAGTATCCATGGCGCACACAGCACGATGCTCACTGCCTTGGTCAGGGATGTCTCCTTGTGTGGGACTGACCCCTAGCCCACCAGGAGAAGAGACTCCCAAAGCTTTTCTCACTCCTCTGGCAGAGTGGAAGAGCCAGACTCTTCCTCAGTAGGAGTGAAAGAGTATTTTATGTTGAAATTAGACGTTTGTCCTGCAGGATGCTCAAGAACTGAAGGAGGTAGCTTAATCTAACTGCCATAATATATCCCTTCTCCATGCCCAAAGAATTTTATATGTATGTAGATATATATGCATATTTGACATTCTTCTCACTGTCTGGCTGGGAATATCAAAGAGAGGAGTTGAACCTCCCTCGGAATCACAGCACCCAGGTCTTCATGGTGATATGAACCACATAAGCAACAGGAATGAATGGAAGAGGCTTGGTATCCCCATTGTCATGCTGACCACTTCCGACCATGCTGACCATGCAAGACACTTCTCAACTTATCCAGTTTCCTCTTGTTTCTGCTGGCCATCCTTGGAGACAAGGTACCACACCAGTCTGCTGCGTCCTCACTTCCACTGGCGCAAGAGGTACTTGAGCTTCTCAAGGACCTAAAGTCTGTGCACTATTCACAAAATCTTTTGTAAAAGGGCTATTTCCAGATGTTTTTATTTTATCTAAATGTGATTTTCAAAATCTGTAGAAAAAATACATGGCAATTTGAGGTGGAAATTCTCCTGTATAAATAAGCTTGGGAGTAAATGCAGTGAGCAAGATGCATGATGCAAATCAATGTCTGGGAATGTTTTATACGATATGAAACCTTTGATTCAGAAAACCATAAATGATCTCTCTTGCAAACCTAATTTCTCTTTCTGGACCTTAGAAAAGAAGGTATCTGGTAATGTATCCAGCAAACAATTCTGACATTCATTTCAGCTCTACAATCCAGTCATTGTAATAGGAAATAGACTGGACAGGAAAATGCTATTTCAGAAAAAACATGAGCCTCACAGGCTTAGCCCTATGCAAGCAGGCATCAAGTTAATGAAGTTTAGAGTTAGGAAAGAAAATAGACATAATTTCACTTCGGACTTGCAGGCATTTCAAAGTAAGGAGTACATTTGCCACTGCATAGGGACATCTCTTTCACACCACTGATTTTTATGTGCCCACAGAACAGTATTTATTAATGAAGGTTGGTTGAGGTGAGATGCTGAGGTGGTTTTGGGGTGTTTCAGCACAGAGCCTGCATAGGCTTGCCAACACATTGACTTGGTGTTCTCCTCCCAAAACAGAAAGCCTCTCAGGAGAGTTGGCATTTTGCATTATCCAAAATGGAGCCCACACGGGGAATGCAATGCTTTAGGTGTGCAAGACGTGGTGTTTGTTTGCTTGCTTGCTAGCATCATTAATTTCATGTGACAGAAATACCTCATTAAGGATTGAAAGTCATTGCAACATAAAGCACTGAGGGTTACAGTATTCCGGGGATTTATTTTAAACCCAAATATTTTCCTGTGTATGTATATGCGAGTCATTAGTTACTTCTTCAAGTTTACTCAGCTGCTCAGATAGATGAGGAGACTGTCTGGGTAAGACTTGTTGAGGATCTGGGATTGGTCGTGTTAGGGTAATGCTTTCTGTGAGAGAGCTGATTTACAAGGAAAACAATACAAAAAGCAGGGATAAAGCTCCTGGCAGCTCTCTCCAGAGGAAACCATTCCCCAGTACAGCCATCCCAGTAAGAGCTCCATGGCTAAAAATACCCCAGCTCGCCTTGTCTGTAGAGATGTTTGCCCCTTTGGCTTCCTGGACAAAAATGTCTGTGTGCCTTGACGGGTGGGTAATTATCTTTCCAGGAGCATTGACTGGCCACTTGTTCACTGACGGAGCACACAGTACACAGGCTTGCCCCACAAGGTCATATTTCATCAAGGGCTATGACTTAAGCCTGTGTAGTTTATTACTCAGTCTGCTTCGTGCTGAGCTGGGTTACAGACGGCTGGATGCCTGAGAGATGCCCTCACTGTGCTCCCCTGCTGTCCTGGCCACAGGTCAGCACCAGGCAACAGGGGTCTGAGGAGTCCCAACCCCAGCTGGGACCATTCCCAAGCTGACGTCTTCTGCATAAAAGGTGTCTAGAAAGCAGTGGCACAAAGCAAATGCCAGGAGACTTAAGCATAAAAATGGATTAGGGTAAAAGAAGACACTGAAAACCTTTCAAATGTACTGTAGGTAGAGAAGCTTGACGTATGTATGAAAATATTTAGTAAGCCTTGATTTAAATATGATAGCACAATTGCAAAATTCCATGCCCAAAATCCTTATTCAGACAGAGGAGCCTGTGTTGCTTGTTGAGTGGTGCACAGGCTCTGCCCATACCAATGATGTGCTGGGCCCTGGGAGTGAAACTTGTCTCCCAACTGAACCACCTGGAGAAGTTTTGGGAGGTTATGATTGCAGTGTCTGTTTAGCCATGACAAAACTCTTCAAAGCAGCATGTAAGTTGTTGCTGCCCATGGCAAGGGGTTAAAACTGGATGATCTTTAAGGTCCCTTCAACCCAGACCATTCTATGGTTCTTTGATTTCTATGCTAAAAACAAAAATCATCCTCTTTGTTAAGTCACACCTCTTACTTTTCCCAGTTCTATTTGGCTCCGTACCAAAGCTGTGGGAGTCAGGATTACTTAATATCCACTTTAGATGACCCACAGAATAAGATAATGAGGTGTATCATCTCCCTACCAGCTGCAGAGTGATTAAAGAAAGGGGAAAAAAAGAAGAAGGAATAGCACAAATGTGATCATGATACACACAGCTATATAAAATTAGTAAGTAGGTGAAGTGCAATGAACTGCTTAAGGTTCGTGTTACATAGATGGGAAGATGTAAAAGAGCCCCTAATTGCAGACTTATTTTTGGTTTTTAGAAATTGGTCACAGTAATGTGTTTTTACACTTCATGTTTTAAATACTTTTATCTCCTATAGTATCTTACAATGACTAGACTTCAGCTGATATATAATTATAGGAAGATCCTTATGCAAACACATATTACATGCAGGCTGCTCTGTGCTTCTAGAGTTACTGCAAGTCTGCAATTGGCTAGAGATATTGCCAGCAGAAAATGGCAAAGACCCTTTTGAAACCATTTTAGCTTCATGTTCTCACTTGGGCCATCTGTTAATGCAGCATCTAATGTGCTTTTGCAGCTCTTGATGTTGTTCTTGAAGAATGGGGAGTCTTCCATTTTTATTTCATGTTTCTGTGGTTCTTTTAGAACTTTCTTTTGCCTGAAGTAAGTGGGACTTCGTATCCCCTTCTGGAGTCATATGGGGAAAGTTAATAAAGATCATGACCAAAGGGTGGTCATGGGAATGGTGTCCAATCTGAACTTGGACTAATTTTCTAATTACCTGATAATGGTGTCTGAAAGAAAGGTCCCTCAGCAATCATTGTAATGAATCACAATATGTAATTGTGTCAGAATGAGGCAGGGAGTATTGCATCCAGCTCAGGGGCCCCTCATCTCAAGAGGGATGTGGAGCTGTTGGAGTGAGTCCAGAGGAGGCCACGGAGCTGCTGCGAGGGCTGGAGCAGCTCTGCTCTGGAGCCAGGCTGAGAGAGCTGGGCTGGGGCAGCTGGAGAAGAGAAGGCTCCTCAAGGGGACACCTTAGAGCAGCTCCAGGGCCTAAAGGGGCTCCAGGAAACCTGGAGAGAGGCTTTGGACAAGGGATGGAGGGACAGGACAAGGGGAATGGCTTGAACCTGCCAGAGGGAAGATTGAGATGAGCTCTGAGGGAGAAGCTCTTCCCTGTGAGGGGTGGGGGGCGCTGGCACAGGGTGCCCAGAGGAGCTGTGGCTGCCCCATCCCTGGCAGTGTTCAAGGGCAGGTTGGACACAGGGGCTTGGAGCAACCTGCTCTAGTGGAAGGTGTCCCTGCCCGGGGCAGGGGTTGGAGCTGGAGGAGCTTTAAGGTCCCTTCCAACCCAAACCAGGCTGGGATTCTATGTGTTTTGGATAATCCTCCAATGACAGTGGTGTGGTCTTCACCAGCCTTTCAGTGATGTCAAGCACAGGGAATTACCAGTACATTCTATATTACTGATTTATAGGGAAATAAACCAGTCCTCAAATATTATATCCACATTAGTTCTTCGTGACTAATGTTGTTACAATGAATACCAGAGGAATTAGTAATGAATACCCACTTACTGTAAAGTGTTGCCAAATATATACTTAACTTGTAATGCTACTGGGAGCACATATATAATTTTTGTGTTTGTTGTTATGTAAAAATATAACTTTGGTCTAAATTTAATTATGTAATGGCATAAGTTAAACTGCATGAAAGATATATAATTACAGCCTGCCTGTTCGATCTAATGCTATTAGCTGATGTTACAAACCCAAATTTTACTTCTATTTGTTTTCATTTTGAGAGGTCTCCCTTGCTGGGTTTGTGACCCAAAGCAAATGCACTTTTTGCAATAGAATCTATCAGGAGAAGCCTGTATTAAAAGAAGCTCTGTTTCACTCTTCCTTTCTTGAATAATATGAGATTAAGACCTAATTGATTTCACTCTCCCGTGATGTATGACACAGGCCTTTTTAATGATTTCTCTCCAATCTCCCAGAAGGGATAGTTCTTTTTCTTTAAAACCACCCAAAAATATGCTGTCCTCCTAATATACTGTCCCAGCGTTTATGATGATGGATGTTGCATTGTTTTGTGGTTTGCAGAGGGCTAGACAGGAATATTAAAAATATATGACTTCATGGTTTTTAGTCTGAGTTGAAAACTGTCCTCTGCTGAGACATGTAAAAATCTGTGGCTTCTTTTCTTCCCTTTGTTTTCAGGGAGACAGTGAAATTTGGAGCAGCAGATCAAAGGGTTTGTTCTCAATGTCTAGTCTGAAGTAAAAAGAAAAAGACTTTTAATGGGTTATTTGTTGTACTTAAAGGGATTAATCACTGCAGACCTTCCTGCCATGCTCTCAGGAATGTCCTGTGTGATAGAAGGATTCTACTGGAGAATTATCTCTTCTCAGAATGAGTATTGAAATTAGTAGCAAAGCTTAAAACGATGTTTCTTCCAGCATGGAAAAATAAGCAGCTATTCAGGTCCTCAGGGAGAGGATACAGAAGTCCAGAACATAGGCCCAAATTACTCTGGTTTGGGTGTTTCAGGATTTTATTGTAGCAGGCTGTTGGGCAGAAGAACGTTGGTCCTTCTTCCTACGTAGCAGAACTTCCTTCTCACTACAGTAAATAAGAGTTGATCAACAGCAGAGCATCAAATGTGGAGAGACCTTTTTCATTTATTTCTTTATTTTGCAGAGTATTAATCCCTGTCTGACAGCATTAAACAAGCTGGGGTGCCACAGTCCTTGCTGTGCACTGCAAGGGGAAGGGGGGATCAGCAGTTACTGCAGTAAGTAAGAAAATGGCAGTGCCAGATTGAAATGAGGAGGTTTAGGGGTGTGCATGCACATTGAATAAGATTGTTTATCTATTTATGTATTATTTAAGAAGATAAATGTTCGGCCATGTGATACTAAAACTGAAGAAGAACATTCAGTTAGTGTGTTTTTCCTCTCCCTCGAGGAAGGCTGGAAGAAAATGTCAATGGCTCATTTGGTGAAGGGTGAAGCCAGATGCTGAGCTTTCATTCCCTGAGGATACTGAGGCTGTCGGGTCAAGGTGCTGGGGTCAATAGGAGGGTGTCCCAAGGTGGGGATGGTGCCCCAAGGGAGGCTCAGCTGCAGGGTAGGAGCACAGGAGACTCAGCTGCGGGTGGAGGCTGTGCTCATGGAGAGCTCTGTGTTTGCATGATGGAGGGTTTATGCTACAGGAAAAGAATGTAACCAGGGACCGTGTGAGGTTTGGGTCTTTTTGTGTTTTAACTGCCCAAGAATTTAGGGGGTTGCTGTTGTTGTTGTTAAGTTCCTGTATCCTTGGAGCGGTGGGTTTCTTTGTTTGCTCTTGCTTGAGCTCCTCTTGGCTTTTTCACCCTTGGCCCTGTTACAGCAGCCTTCAACAGTCTCTGCAGTTGTATAAAGTAGTATATAGAGCTTAATCAGCATTAAAGCTGAGCTTACTCCCCTGCTTTGTTAGAGGAAAGGAGCCTTTTTCCAAAATGATGTTGCAGTGGAGGGATAGGATGAGCTGGGCAGAACAGAAAGGGAAAAGGAAGGTGATGACCATGCACAGCTCTCCATCAGCCCTGAGATCCTTCCTCCAGGTAGAAATGATGCTAGCAGGCAGTGCTCTCCAAATACAGCTTAATGGGAGGGACTGGCTCCCTCACATTACATTTTATTCCTGAGACAGACCGAAAATACTCCATCTCGTTCATAAATGTATAAATAACTTCAGAGCAGATGTGTCAATTTTACTTATATTTGAATATAATATTTTAACGCTTTATCATTCAATCAAAGTAGGGGTTGGGTTAGTTTCTTCTCTGTCAAAAAAAGAAAGGTATCCAGAAACATTTCAGTTTGGGCGTTCTGTGATCCATGATAAAAGTAATTTGGTATTATATCCTGTTGATATGCAGGGTCTGGCTGCTGCAAGGTACTGGCTGGTTTGCTCTCAGCTTGCTCTCTCAGCTGCACTGGCAAATTCAAAGCTTCAGGGCAGAAATGTGAGATGAATTCCATGTTGTGGTACCTTTAGGACGGGAGGAGAAACAGGTTATAACCAAAGAAGGGAGCTGCAAGGGGAGTGAAGGGGAAGGTAGGAAAGGCCAGGTTGAGTGGAACTTGGAGCAACCTGCTCTAGTGGAAGGTGTCCGTGCCTGTGGCAGGGGGCTGGAACTGGATGAGCTTTAAGCTCCCTTCCAACCAAAACCATTCCATGACTCTATGATTCTGTGTATTTACCGATAACAGGAAGGTAAGTCTGCTGACCTTGCATTGCATTTTATGGGCTTAACGACTTGGTTGAGCCTCACTCTGCTGCTCAGCAGGGCGTGCTGGAGCGCACGCTCGCTGAAGATAGGGAGGGTGGAAACTTGACCCAGAAATCTATAGAATGCAACATCTCTTAAGTATGTGCAGTAGACAATATTTACAGTCGGTGTTCTATTTCAGTGTGCAGACCTGATGGATGCTGCTCTCAGGAGCTCGCTATCTTGGTTTGCATGTTGTGACAGAGGTCTATAGCAAAGCTCTGCAGCTAAAGGTCACGCTGTATCTATGCCTGTTAATTATAGCGGACTGTAATCTACCACTGCAGCCACAATTCAGCCGGATCTTGATTTTGCAGAGTTAATGAAGTGAGGGAG
Source organism: Nestor notabilis (assembly GCF_000696875.1). NCBI lineage: Eukaryota > Metazoa > Chordata > Aves > Psittaciformes > Psittacidae > Nestor > Nestor notabilis. Next base: position 4,148 of record NW_009920420.1, on the reverse strand, counting down.
GGCTGGAGACACAAAGTCTCAGCAGCTGGCTGGGGGACACGCAGATTTCAAAGGGAAAAGCTTTTTTGTTTTGTTTTGTTTACTCTAAGAGGCAAAACCTTCAGCCTAGAGGCCCCAAAACTGTAGATCCCTGTAGCTAAGCCCAGACAAGTCTTCATGCGTTTTGGCACACAGGGGAATAAAAGGACTTGGAACTCTGGATAATACTCGATGCTGTGATTACAGTGAGGTTTCCTGGATATCCAAAAGGATATCATGGCTTATCTGGGAAGATGCGAGAGCTGAGGTGTTTTCCCCAACCAGAACCTCTTATCTTGAAATGGTTCAGCTATCTGAGGTGGTTTATCTTTCTCTTCATTTAATGCAGGCTGTAATGAGATATGCAATTCCTGCTCTAGCAGAGAAGTCTAGCACACATAGCTTTCCTTTTTACCTTTATCCTTCTTCCTTTTTTATTTCTTCTCTCCTTTTTCCTTTTTTCCTTCTCCCCCTTTTTCCTTCCTCCCCCTTCTTTCCCTTTTCTCCTTTTTTATTTTCCTTTCCCTTTCTTTTCCTTTTTCATTTTCTTATACACCCCACTCTATATAATACCATAATCCATCTCACAAGTGCCCTAGATCTTGTCACAGTGCCTTTCACTTAATGTCACAAAAGCACACAGTATCACAGTCTGGAGATTTTAAACTTAATATATATCCTCTCCACTGCCTTTTTGTTTTTTCATGTTGTCTCCATCAGTCACTAATTCCTTCTCAAAACTTCTTCTTCTTTAACCAAGGGGAAACTAATGGAGGTTGATGTTTCCCTCAGTGCATCCTCCTCCTTTCCGGTGTCTGCACTAAGCCATATGTTATGCTTGTTTCCAGGTAAGTTATTCCACTCTGCTCTCTTCCATACTGCTCTCTTCTGAATCGACATTTTCAGTGCCATGTGAACTAAAGCTCCTGCAAGAATTAGTAATTCGATTACCAGAGTCCAAGCCAACTGCCTGTATTGTCATACAGTCAAACACTAGCTGTTAAAAACCACGGGTGCTCTTTACATCATATCGTTTTCACACGTAAATGCAACCTGAAGGTTAAGCTACTTCAGTTTGACCTATTCAAGTGACACAGTGACACGAGTCAGAGGCGGGTATGAGAGCTGGAGCGAAAAGGATGCAGTAGCTGTAGCCCTGCTCCGTGAATGACAAGAGGTAGGGATTAATGCAGGACACATTCCTGAGCATTACCAATTCTCACAGTACCCAGCTGAAGGAGGCTGTTAAATGTTTCCAAACCACTTCAAGGGGAAGCAGGGGCCAGGAGTTGAAAGACATGCCTGCCGAGGGGACCTGATAAGATCGCAGAGATCCTTGTCACTTCATTGCCTGGTTTTCCCTCTAGCCACAGGTGACCCAGAGCCGCGGGGTGAGGTATTTCAGCCTCACATCTCGAAGCAGAGAGATGCTACAGCAGTGTGGTCTGTGCTCTTCAGTTTGTCACTGGTGGCTGGCTTGCTTTTCCTGCAGCGCAGCGGTTGAGGCTTAAATCTGAGGGCAAACCAAGCTATCAGCATATGCCAGCCTCTGTCTATAGCAGTCGAGAAGAAAGGGCAACATGTTAGGTTTACCTTTCCCAAGAAGATTAAAGAGCAAAATGACTATTTAGCTGTTCATATGCTGTTGGAATTGCAGCATAACTAGGGTTCAGTGCATGCTTTGGAAAGAAAAGCTTACTTGAAGTAAAGAAAATCTAAATACATAGAGTAAGGAAGATAAGGAGGGCAAAAATGGTGGTGGTGCTGGTGGAGCATAAAGAAGCAGTAGCAAAAGACAGGAAGGTAAAGAAAACCCCAGCAGCAGTGTGACACCTCCACACAACATCACAACAACCCCCCTCATTCCTATTCCCCTGATAGTGCTAAAGAACAAAGCTGGGAAGGGTGGATGGGGAGCCAATGGCCGCGGGAATAACCTGGAGAATCGGGACTGTGCCCCCCTTTGAAGCAGCCACACAACCTGGATGCAATTTTCATTTCCTGCAGGGAAACTCGGCCTTGTTCTTTCTGAAGTGGATAAACCAAACCTCGTAAAACTACTTGTGGGAGGTGGTTTGACACGAGAAACTAAAAGTCAAGGTTTGGCCTCTCTTACGCGCAGAGCAGTGAGGCAGGGGCATTCCAGATTAACTTCCCTTTTCCTTGAGGTGCTTTCTTTCCAAAGGCTTTTGAATCTGCAGTGATTGTACTGTTGTTCTGCAGAGCCAGAGGTAACTAATTCAGTAGCATTCCTACATGGATGCCATTAATAGTATATTTGGGGCTGTTTTGTGATAAACTATCAATTTATCAACTTCGAGACCATAAAACTAGTGCGGCAAAATGCAACTGTTCCCTTTGGTTAAGTTTTGGGGGAGGAGGAGAAGGAACTGATAATATCTGGTTCATTCATGCTAGTGAACGACCAACGTATAATTGCCTCCACATTCGCTGTTAGCAAATACTGTTACTCAAAATGAAAGTACCGCCATTCCAGTGAAAAGCCATGTGGGATTACCAAAACTCTATTTAGAAGCCTTTAGTTCCCTCCGATTTTCTTCTTTTTAATGGGAAAAATACCTTCAAAGGATAAAAATGTCTACATGGCTTTTATGGTGGCCTTCCACAAGCGAGTCTTCTAATTTTAGCATTATTAACCAATGTGCTGTGTGGAGAATGTGTGCCCGTAATGAGACAATCGATAGAGTTCATTCATTAGTTTTTATTTTAAGGGAGGAAATGTTGCTGACTAGAGCTGTTACAATTGATAATGACTGGAAAATACAGCATTTGGTATTGAAGGCTGAATGCTGTTGAGGTGAGACTTGCAGGGTAACGGTAGGTGGAATACAAGACTCGGAGCAACTGGAGGTGAGTCCGTGGGTCTCGTTTTGGGTGGAGGGGTAAGGGAAGAAAATGGCTTTTTTAACTGTGAAGAAAAGCAGCCATTAAGAGGCGATTTTGCAAACGCTTTCCGATAACAGCTCTTTTCCAGGTTTATTTGTGCTGAGATGACCTGGCATTATCGCTGTGATTCTGGGGATGTGATTGTCCCCCGGGGCAGTTCAGAGATGCCCTCAAAGACCTGCAGCGGGCATGGTGCAGGGCTCCAGCTTGGGAACCCCATCTTCTTGTACCCATTGAGTTTCTGCTGGTTCATTTGTCCTCTGAGCTGAGTAAATGCATAGTCTGGATTACTGTGAGTAGTTACCACCCTTTGCTTCAGGACTGACCTAAATCATAGAATCCCAGAAACCCAGACTGGTTTGGGTTGGAAGGGACCTTAAAGCTGATCCAGCTCCCACCCCCTGCCCCGGGCAGGGACACCTTCCACTGGAGCAGGTTGCTCCAAGCCCCTGTGTCCAACCTGCCCTTGAACACTGCCAGGGATGGGGCAGCCACAGCTTCTCTGGGCACCCTGTGCCAGCGCCTCAGCACCTTCCAAAATCAATTTTTTAAGTGGGATCGCATGACTACTGCACATGCTGATGTACAGACACATACGAGACCGGTTTTGCCAACTGTTTCACTCATGGAGAACATGGGGCCAATCTGCAGAATCAAGTATTGCTATGCAAACAGTGAGATTTGGGAAGAATCTTAACAAATTAAAAATAAAACTGCCCAATAAAAGTCTGTGAGGATTTACAGGATTAGGTTTTTTCTTTCTACTGCTCTACAGCATTCAGTGCAACATGTGGGCACTAAGTGTGTTTTGGTGGTTCTTTAAGGAATATATAATCTGCATTTGGTTATTCTCCCAGACTGTCAGAAATAATAATTTGAATGAGGAAGATTTTAAAAAATGCATTTGGCAACTCTGTGGCTGTGTTGGGTTTGGTATTTATTTTCTTCTCCAAAACCTCCAGAATATGGCAGTGTTCAAAGCCAGTTTGGACGGGGCTTGGAGCAACCTGCTCTAGTGGAAGGTGTCCCTGCCCCTGGCAGGGAGTTGGAACTGGATGAGCTTTAAGGTCCTTTCCAACACAAACTGCTCTGTGATTCCATGATTATAAAACCAATAAATACCCCCTGAGCTCTAACACACAGAGATAACTTTCCAAAGGAAGCACCAGGGCTGAGTGTGCTGTAGAACCCTTGGCAGCGAGAGGAGGGTTGTGGGGACCCTG
>NW_009920419.1:0-21752 GCF_000696875.1 Nestor notabilis | reverse complement strand
AATTTAGAAACAAGGATGTCGTGCGGGACAGCGTCAAACGCTTTATCTTTCACATCCATTGCCAGATTTAATTCTAACTTGGCCTTAGTTTTCCTAAGCCAGTCCCTAGCTTCCTGGACAACGTTCCTGTATTCTTCCCAGGCTGCCTGTCCTGGATGTTACTTGCAGTGCACTTCAAATTTCTGGACAACAAAATACAAATTAAACAATTGGCGAACCAAGAGACAGCTGGCAACATAAAAAGAGCGGTAAAGGACAGGGACAGAGGAACATGTAAAGTATCAAAAAAACCCTTGTGTGATTAGTGCAGTGAAAAATGTCGCCTATCCCAATGAACCTGCACTGATTTAGTATGGACCTCTGGTTTGCATCATACCAAGTACAGCTGTTGCCCTTTGGTGGGCTTAAAATAGTCCACTGTATCTGTGAGGACATTTACTGGAGTAACTTAGTTAAATACTTGATCTTTCATATTTAATAAGAGATTACTTTCTTTTCACTCCAGTAATATTCTGAGGACTCACTACATTAAAACAATCTAAAGAGGCCATCTTGAAGGAAGAATCCCTCTTCCTTACTAGGACAATAAAGCTCACAGTAAACCCATATTTTTAAAATTATTTGCATATTTGGGACAACAGATAATCCTTTTTGTGATGACATAAGAAATATATTAACTTGTCACATTGTTTTAACAGTAAAGCATCTTTCATACTATTTTATACTTTAAAATATTTATCCTGTTTGATTTAAACAAAATAATCTGTTATGTGACCCTTTCATGACATTTACTTGATGAAGATAAAGTGGGACATTTATGAATGGCGTTTGAAGCCCATTTCAAAATTATTATTTTTTTTTTTTTGCAAATAAAACACAAAAGAAACACAGACCAAAATGAGGCTATGTAGAACATTGTCTGGCACCCCTCAGCTGTATATGGATGTGCACTAAGCATTTAGTCCTGAAAAAAGGATACAGTATTGACTTTGTACTCCTTGCATGGCCACAAAAATGCTTCTTAGTGCTCTACCAAATATTTGAAACTTACAGTAAAAGATTACAAGATCTTTTATGCATATATGTCTGTGCATATGCATCATGAAAAGAAAGTAGATCATAAATATCCCTATAAATATCTCTGATGTTTGCGTTCTTTACAGTTGTAGAAGATTGCTTAGGCAAAATTCCACAGTGTTCATCAAAAGAACTTGGTACGTAAAGTGGAGAAGTATAACATTTTAGCTGTATTTGTTTTATATAAAGGTGTCAAAATACAAAGTTATCATAACTCTATAGATTCTTAGATGATCCTGAATGCTGTAGTATCAAGGCTCACAGGAACCGCAAAAGGACAAAAAGCTGTTGAAACTCATCATGTATTGCTGGATGATCTTAGAGGTCTTTTCCAACCTAGTTGATTCTATGATTCTAATACTTATTGAAGAGGCAACTTTTAGCCTAGTTGGCAAAATACCTCATACTGATGAAAAGACAAACATCTACAACATTTTAGCAAGATCTAGTACTATTTAGGAAGTTCAGCAGTATCTTAATGGGAATTGGATTCATAATTAAAGGTACTCTTGAAGTCTTAAAATGCATTGGTTCTTATTTTGAGTTATATGCTGTAATAAAGCTGTCAGCATTTTGGCTTCCCTTTTTAGGAAAACTTTAAGAGTCCCTGTGAACTGATTTGAATTCAATTTGGATTAGAGATCCTCTCTCAGTCTCAGCAGGGGTAGTAGGTTATGATTCATAACACACGCCATAGTCGGAGTCTCCTGTTCCTACTTGGACTTGTTCGTTTACCTGAATAGTTTTCTTTCTTGTAAAATACCACAAAAGTCACTTGATTTACTGAATTCTTGACAGGATTCCATGATTAGTATTAGATTTCCTCTCTAAAACACAAATGTAGTTGTAAAATTGACTATAGGAGAAGTTGGTTATTGTGAACAGAAATGTCTAAGGCATGAAGAAAACATCAGGAAATACCTCTGAAGTTCACAGCATTTGATCTGAACTGTACTTGGGATAAGAGAGAGTATGCCTTTCCCCTCACCTTCTCTGCTTGGGACCCACTGGCTATTCATCATGAAATCAATGCCAAAAATCCTAATGACTTCAACAAAAACCAGGCTGGCCCATATTTTATAAAAGAAGCTAACATATATAGCAGAAACTTGGCCAAATTCTCTGTGCTTTAGTAAGGTAAAATTCCCACTAATGAAATGGGTCCTTCTTCCTGAAAGCCAGTAAATCCAAACAAAACTGGAAATCTCTGCACTTTCAGGGTCTGAAGTGTCTTTTTGTCTTCTCCTTTATTTGTGGCTATTTCCAATGGGTAAGACTGTCTCTGAAACTCAAGTGATATATTTCATTTTAGACCACAGCATTTCTCTTCCCCTTAGAACTGTGACTGTACAATATGCCAGCATTTCAATAGCCTTTCCTCTTCCCATGGTTTCTTTAAAGAGGAAAAAAAGGAAGAGACTGTGCATCCTTCTATTATAGAAATAATTACAGCTGCATTATTGAAACTGTAATTTTACTAGCCTTGTGCAACCAGAATGTTAACACTGCTCTACAAATGTGCAGAGATATACATCTGCATTTGAGTTTAACTGCTTGGAAAACTTTGGAATAAATATGAGGATTTCCCCCCCTACACTCCAGGAACATGATGTGAGTGCTGTTACAGTACTAGTTTTGTTTCAATACAAGACCTGTACTGTAAGCCTTTGGTGGCTGAAAGGTAAATTACATTCATGCAAAACAAAACTGATGTTCTACTGAAAGCTGTAGCTGCTGAAATAAATTCCTGCGTGTTAAATTTATGGGAACTATGTACTGTGTACACCACAGTACATTCACTTGCAGATTCAACTTCCAAGTAAATTGAATTACCACAATAAGTAGCCATATTGTGAGAACAAGATCCACTAGTAATGAGTAGAAAGGCATAATTTTGTTGTTGGAAATACTGATGCTTATCAGTATATATCAAACCTTGTGTGGATCAAAGAGTATTGCTTGTGTATTTATTTTCGTTTACTTTTCATTACTGACATAGAGGTAATAACAGAGCCTAAAGGCTCGGTTTAAGAGGTACCCTACTGTATTAACAGGCTTTATCTGGAAGTTTAGGGCCTCCAGTGCCAAGGTTTCCTCCTACAGGCTGGCTTTGCTTTGTCCTTTATGAATGTACTTCTTTTCCTCAACTGCAGCATCTTCAGTTTATATTCTGTATGTTTCTACGTATTACACTGACCAGCTTACTTGAGGGAGACTGAAAAGAAAGAGGTTAAAGAATGGGTAATGTATTCCTTTCTTTGCACAACCTTTGGCAGTAAGAAAATTCTGATGTTTGGATAGTAGAACAGGAAGATGATAGTTTTATGTTTTCTCAAGGTTTGCACTGAACTGGGTAACTGTCTAGCATAAAGTGTTCAGTATAATGCTAAGGTGTGTTTGTACTTCTCACAACAAACAAGAGGAGAAGCACCAGGTGTTGGTCTTCCAGATCACATCTATTTAATACAGTTGCCTCACATGTCAGTACTTATTTCATATTCTAAAAGCAGTGAGTCCTTAAGAACTTACACACATACTCATGTTTGAGACATAATTGTTAAAGAGGAGATACTTCAGACATGATATTCTGCATAATTCATTGAAAAAAAGTAGATTACAGAACAACCAAGATAAGCTTAAATTTGAATCTAACCCCTGTTACACAGATGGAAGTTCTCCTTACCAGTGGACACCCATTAAGTGAACACAGTCATTCTTAGTAACACTCTCTGCCTACAAAACAAAAAGGATTTTTATTTTGATAATTTTTTAAGTTTAATGAAAAATCTTTTTCCTTCTTCACATTAAAAACTAAAAGCTGTGCTGGAGTCCCATTAAGGGATTGCTTTAGAGACTGGTTCTCTGAGGCTCTCTCATTGTTTAAATGAGGTTCTCTCATTGTTTAAAATCTAATTCCTAGTCTGAAATTTTTATTTAAAACAGTGCTTATAACAACAAAAAAGTTTCTCATAGTCTTTGGCTTCTGCTCTTGCAAAATTCTTTATAATTTTACCTGTCCCAGTGAATTATCTGCCAACACTTGAACACTTCCATTACTTCCAGTGTTAGTTGGATCAAACTCCAAATTCAATGAGTTAAGTGAACATTCCTGTTCCTTGACTAGCATGCTAGGATATTTGTGAGAATCCCAACAAGTGAACACGAACAAAGCTAAAATAAAATTAAAAAGAAAAAAAAGCCTCCTAAAATTTGCATCTTGAATGGCTAGGACAGCAAAAATGCATTTATTATCCTCATCTTCATTGCGCAAAGCTCCCTGAAATCAGTGTTAGATTTATGCTGCACAAATCAACATTTAAACACAAATTTAATTTTAATTTACTGGTCAAGATGAATTTAGCTAAATGAGATGAGAGCCCATGTGACCTACCAAAGAATTGGATGCATCTCTCTTGATTCCTATTCAGATACCTTAATGAAATCCAGCTCAGTCTATAGCACTCTTCATCGGCAGATGTCCAGCTGTGAGGGCAACTGCAGCTAATTTCCATAGTTGGGTGGAATATTGTCCAAAGGATTCTGTGCTAGATTTCAGCATCTCCTGATTACTACCCTATCTCTCACTTTGCAATAGAAACTATGTAAACAGATAGACCACAGACATTTCCATTGCTTTCTGCTTGTGCATTTATTGCTTATTCCTGGTGCCCAACTGGGTGTCGTGAATGAGAAAAATTAACAGTTTTGAAATATTTCAGACAAAATGTGAACTTGCATTATTTACCTCAGTTCTTGCACAAGAGATCTTCTAGGCTAAGAACCTTTAAAACTACTTAAGAAACAAGTACGGTAACTTGCAAGGTCTTATTAATTCCTTTTGTTGCTTGATAACTCCTTCAGAGTTTTGATATATGTATATCATTTTCCCTCCTTGCAGGGAGTCTTTAGAGAACCTGAGTAAAGTAGGTAGGTTCCTCTCCAACAGATACCCTTCTGGATGACTAACACTTAAAAACCCCAAAACCAACCAATCAAACAAAAAGTACCTGGATTAGAGAGGCCAGGTTAGGTTTGAACTCTGTGGATGGCTTTCCTGAATCTCTGTTATTCTATTATGCGATGTTGCTGAACATAGGATAAGAATTCTTAGTGTATCAGTTTTGCTCTTCAAGTCTATGAAGTACATTTTTTTTTGCTTTTTGCCTTTTTATTGTATAATCTTAGAAATTAGATTTTTAATAGGCAGTGTGCTATTCACACAAAGGGCTGTAAAGAATGCTGTAGTCACACAGTTGTATTAATACCAACAAGAGTGAAAACTGCCAAATAAACACAGACGTTCTCAGAGAAACATGTTTGTCATTTAATGGTTATGTCATTTCTCTTTTTTGTTTTTAGGTCTAACTGTTGGATGGCTCAGTACAAACATGCAACTGCCAATGAATGCTTAGCAGCTGTAAATGCAGGGAAATAACTTCTTGTTTAAGGATCCATGAGTGAGCCAACCATAGGTATGTCCAAGTGTTTTGTATGTGGAAGGTGAGTAGGATCAGTGAAAGTCTGAGCTGGAACTGGCTGGGAATAGGATGAGCACATGGGCAATGCATTGCTTCCATCCTGTGCATTGTCACATTATGACACTGAGTATCTATCACTTTGCAAGATTTCATCACTCCCTATCGCTTATGGATTTATTTTGAAATTAGCCATTTCTACACTAAATCAAAATATGCCTATGGTATCATACCAAACCCACGAAAGCTGTGAAAAAGACTGAAGATGTTCTTAAAAAAGGATTGATACAAAACTTCATTTAAAAAAAGGTTTGGAAGTAAATGATGTGCCTTGCTTGGATTCTTCACACTCTTCTTCTGTTCCAGTAAAAACAGCAGCATTATCCGTAATTTGCCAATGACCTCAGTAGTCAGAAGCTTTCACCTGTTTCCTGTTGAAACAAGTGTGGGACTTGAGGTTTAAGTAGAATACAAGAGAAAGTCAAAACTTCTTCTTTCTTAAAAGAATATTCTAGAAGAAAAGACCAGTAAAGGAAGCTGTTGAGAGTTCAAGACTTTGTGCTTTACTAACAATCTGAGCAGCCTAGATTTCCTTAATGCCTTTCCCATATGTGATAATATTTGCCCTCTTGCAGCATTCCTTCTCTCATAGATGGGTGTATCAAGAAACCTGTATAGATCTTACTCTGTCAAAATTATTTCTGAGAAGATTATTATCTTGACAGAGTTAGCTATCCTGAAAAAACCAGTATGTTTATCTGATGAGGTACAGTTTAACTATTCATTGACTTCTGACAAACTATAGCATAACTCAGTATGCCACCCCTACTGAGGGGAAAGACATTGATAATTAAGGAACTGTGCTAATGCACAGCCACCAATACAGAAAACCTATTGGAAATTAACAGAAATACAAAAGATATAATATATGATGTTATTACACCTTGTTGCCATCTAAGGACTATACTATTGTCTATTTTCAGCACATAAATTTTCTGAAGAAATAATCTGTGATGCTGTACTCTCTCCACTGACCTGTATCCTCTGCTTCTGTTCACTCTAATTGGCACTTACAGGTTTGGGCCCTTAAAACTGGCATGAGAATGAATTAATGTGATGTGTTTTAAGCTTCTGGTTTTATAACAGTTTAATTACAAGAATAAATTAACTTTGAATGTTTTTCTAGCCTTAAAAACACCCTTACTTTAAGAACCAAGAAGGGGTGATCATTCCATTCTCATTACATACCCAAGATTGCCATGAGAAATAAAATAATTAATATCTGTGCTTATTCTTTATCATTAGTCTTTCTCCTAAGAATGGATTAATGAGAATATTCAATGAGAATCAGAACATCCTGGCATTCGCTTCTGTGGAAACTCATTCTTGTGTCAAAGACTGTAATGAGGACTGAAAGAATCATACAATTAATTCACAGCAACCTTATGGTTGTAGTGAGAAAATAGTACATCGCACAAGACTGATGACCAAGATCAGAATAAGAGAAGACGACGAATGAATACGAGAAGATTTAAGTAAGAGCATTTTAAGTCTGCATTATGAAGCCTTTGTTTGATAGTGTATTGGTTTAAAATCAACATTAGTTTTTCTTGACTACAGTTCTCATTCAATTCGTGGTCTTCTTTCACCTCTCCTTCCCAGGTGCTTCTTCAGAACTACGCAATCACCTGTCAAAATTATTTCCTCTACCTCTCCCAGGAAAGAGTTTGGCAAGAAACAAAAGAAGATGAAACTACTGTGTGTTTCACAACAAAAGCTAAGATATAAGAATGCTATAGAACAAAAGGACTTTAGAGAAATTTCCTCAGTATCTATGGCTTTGAAACAAACAATCTGGTTTTTGCACAGTATGTATTTCTTAGGTATTCTTTGCTGCAATGATTAAACCATATAGTACTGACACGGGAGCTCATTTTCTGAACTATTCACAGTACAAAATAAAACATAGCAGTTCATGTAAATATGGGGTGCTTGGGTGGGCAAAGCCATGAGGAGTCAGAGACACTAACAGCAGATGACAAGAAGATTGCACACCTGATTAGTTCAATGCTTTTGTTATGTGTCATGTGTGTTGTGGGTATTATTTTGGATCAGTGTCCTTGCAGTCATCTAAGTGTTGCTGGCTTTGAATAACAGTTACTGATAAAAAATAATACATTGTAGCAAAAAATTAAATGCGCGCATCTCCTTGAAAAATGTCATGGTTTAAGCGCAGCCAGTAACTCAGAACCACACAGCTGCTCACTCACTCTCTCTGATGCTTCATTCTCCCACGCTCCCAGAGGGTTGGGGAGGAGAATCAAAAGAATATAAGTCCCATGGGTTGAGATCAGAACAGCCCAGTAACTAAGGTATAATACAACACTACTACTAGTACTACCAATAATAATAATGATAAGGGAAATAACAAGGGGAGAGGATATAAAACTAAAAGGGGGAAAGGAAAAGAAAACAATAAACACAAGTGATGCACAACACAATTGCTCACCACCTGCTGACCGATACCCAGCCCGAACCCAGCAGCGATCTGGGCCTTCTGGGTAACTCCCCGCAGTTTCTATACTGGGCATGACGTGCTGTGGTGTGGAATAGCCCTTTGGCTACTTTGCGTCACGTGTCCTGTCTCTGCTTCCTCCCAGTTTCTTGTGCCCCTCCTCACTAGCACAGCATGAGAGACTGAAAAGTCTTTGATTGGGGTAAGCAGTACTTAGCAACAACTAAAAACATTGGTGTGTTATCAGCGTTGTTCTCAGACTAAAGTCAAAACCACAGCACTGCACCAGCTACTAAGAAGGAGAAAAATGTTACAGCTGAACTCAGGACAAATGTTTAAAATGGGTGCTTTGCTTTTGATTGATAATTAACATTGCTTAGTTTCTGTAGCCTTAAAAGAATTATTACAGTAGCAAGCCTGCTCTATTGTGCTTCAGGTGGTGTAAGGTTTTTCTATTATTAAGCCCTGTATTTTTAGTTTGTTTTGTAATGTAGCTATAAAAATTTACTCTAGCTGTGAACTTGCCAGGAAAAGATCTCAGCTTAGCAGAAACTTAAAAAATTATTGAAATTTTTAAATTGTTCAGTTATTTGATGGTTAGGAAGGGGAATGGAAGCCTGGGACAACTTTTCACAGAGAGAGCACTAGTGATCAGAGCATGGCCTTCTCACAGAATGATGTGCTTGCTGATGTTTATTTCCTGTCACAGAAATTTTGCTACAAGATAAGCAGAGAAAGCTGTAGTGAGAAGCCTGATAAAGGACAGACTTCATACCCTTAATGAACGCCTGATTTAATATTAGAATAAAGCAATTCTTACTATTGTTCTTCTTTATGGCTCCTGATATATGGGGGTCAAAGATGAACTTTAATTGAGATAGAAGGTATGAGAGAGAAAAAAAATCCCTGGGGGTAAAAAAACCCCCACCAACGTTCTGTGCTAACTATACAAATCTGATAGAGTGACTTTTCAGTTTTGTATGTCAGGCTGTCTCTGAAAACCTGGAGAAGAGTTAAGCATTTTTTTTTAACTGGCCTTAACCTTGCTGCTTTTTTTTTTTTTTTTTCCTTCACAGTGATTTCTAGTGGGATCTGTCCTTGAAGTAAGGAGGAGGAGGAAAAGGAGGCAAGCATTTCCCAAAGGTACTGACAAGGTGCTTTGGAGATTTTCTGCACTCTTCTTTCTGTAACAAATCCCAAAAGGAGGCAGAGTATCAGAAGTGTAATAAGCAAGTGGGAGAGAACTGAGCTCAGTTTTGCATACTACTGCTAGAATTGTTGATGCATTCAGCATTGCCCTGTCAATAGCTAAAATGCAGAAATAAACCCAAGAACAGAGACACTAGCTATCAGCTGAGTAAGACTCCAGAGGGTTGTGGCTTAATGCAGCCTTTACTGAAGTAGTGTTCTTCATACTTATTAACTACAGAAGTGCTTTTCTTTCATAGTTCCAGGTAGCGAGGAGCTGACATCACACACTGCCACCAGCAGCTTGCTGAAGAGTGTGCTCTTTTCCCAACACTAAAAAACTCAACAAGGCCTTCTTAGCCAGTGAGGTGAGAGAAGCTTACATCTTCACATCTGACCAGTAGTTTAATATTCTGAACCAGTAATATTATGAAGATCAATACCTTGACAGAAGCCTACCATGGAAACTTCATGAACAACTAATCAGACGTAAAAGCTGCAAGAAATACTGCCATTCTAAAGAACTTTAAGAAACCAAACACTCTGCCTAGGATATCGGGAAAGAAATTACATAGTGATGAATTAGTCACGTCATATTGGTTTATTATTTGACAGCAAATCCCTTGAGGGTGAGGTGGGAAGCAGAGGGACCACATGAGGGAGACCAGCCTGCCATTCAAAGGCTTGAGACTTTTTTACTACCTCAGCAAATTAAGAGAAGGGGGTGAACCATGGTGTCACTGCAGTAAGTGAAGGAGATAGCTCAGGCTATCAAAAATCCCCCATGTTCCACCTCTGTAACAGTATTCACTGCCAGAGAAGAGTAGGTGGAAACTGATTCCTGACTGCTCCCTGAGCAATCCTTTGTCACAGGGCCTCCCTCACTTGCCCAGCTGCAAGTGATCACAATCTCCTGCAGCCAGCTAATAGGTCTCAACAATTATTCAAGCTATTTTATACAGCAGGAGCTCATAAAGGCTCCTGGTAGGTATGGCTCCTGTCAGAACATCCTCAGAGCACTGAGTGATAGTTATGTCCCCAAATGGTCCCCAAAGTGTTATATGTCTAAAACCCACTTTTGCTTCCCCTCTGTCCTTGCCTTCAAAAACATGAGCCTTTGAAAGATGGACACCAGACCTTGTAGGAATAAACCCAAACCACAGCCAAATACGACCTTTGAAAATTGAAAGTTCCTTGGACCACAGCAGAACTGCTGAGTACATTTTGACACGACCTCCTTCTGATTTCTCCACTTAAATTTTCAAAATAATACTACTGCTCATGTTAACTAAGTTTCTCCCCCCACACATCCGCTCTTTTAAATTCTGGAGTAACACACACAGAGACAGTGTTGCAAGTAAGGTTTTGTAGTGAGGGTGGTGAGGCACTGGAATAGGTTGCCCAAGGAAGTTGTGAATGCTCCAACCCTGGAGATGTTCAAGGCCAGGCTGGACAGAGCCTTGGCCGACATAGTTTAGTGTGTGGTGTCCCTGCTCATGGTAGGAGGGTTGGAACTAGATGATCTTAAGGTCCTTTCCAACCCTAACTATTCTATGATTCTATTTAATTAATGAAGGCACCTTGGAGCTCAAGTCTCATCTTGAAATCACACAATAAAAATTATACACGTCTAACATGCCTGAATGGTTGCCGCTGAAATCTGTAAAAGGAACCAGTGAAATATCAGCTGCACTCCTACTTAAGAAATAATTTTTAAAAATACTATGATGAAACAGTGTCTTAGCACTATGACTCTGGCAAAAAACAAGCTATGTGGGGGTTTTTTAACCATGAAGTACACAGGGCAAGCTTTTTTCATCGTTTACCTTGCATGCATACATGGTTCGTTGAGGTGAGATCTGATTCACTGTAGGCTTGTGCTGCATTTAGCACAAAGAACACAAAAAAGTATTTGGGGCATCTGTGCTTGTACATTAAGATCCACGCTTGTAAATAGAAATTGACATGCCTAAAGTAAGATACATGTAATAATGTACTCACAGAGGGAATCACAAATTTAACTTAAGATCGTAACTTTTCTTTGTATTGTGACACGGTTCTTTCAGGTACTTTGCCAGCTTGAAGAATTAATATCACATTTAGGATCCAAGCTTTTTATGCAATGCAAGTACTGAGTTAAGTACCAAATGGTAAAATGCATAAAGAATGACACTTGCTTGTGATATGAACTAGAGGAAAGTGGATGAAACTGGCCAGATGAGTTAATGTAAAATAATAAGGAATGTTAATGTAAAATAACAAGGATCATGCCTTTAGTCCTGTCTCTTGAACAGAAGTTCCTAATTCTGCTGCATTTCAGCTGCAGTTAGGTACTTGGACTGGAATATCATTTTCTCAGAAAGTCAGTGAGGGAACCCTGTTTACTCACCCGCCAAGAAATGGCCTATTCAATTTTGCAGAAATAATTATTTATTAAAGTGAAGAACTGGAGCCTGGTTATGTTTTTACATCCTTGACTAAGTACCCTAAAACTATGAGCAACAGAATCCATATTTCATCTTTTCTTTGGCTTATTTGTTTACAGAACATAGTAAAAATCACATCTTCTCTGAGCTGTTGTTATCTTGTTATATACAAATCAAAGCTTGAATGGCAAAATTTGGAATCTCGCCTACAGTCAATGGGTTGGTGATACAACACCTTTCAGCTACTGTTCTATGTTCAAGCAGGGAAAACCAAGTGCACCTAAGTGCAATTTTGGATTGCAGAGACTGTGTGTTTATCAAGGAAAAGATCTCTACCATACTTCCTGCTTGCACAGTATTATCACAGATGTAGTATGAATATAGTTGTTTTTTGATCGATGCTAGAATGAAGTCATTCATATTAACAGAAATGCACTTCCAACTTTACTGGTACTGAAATCTAATTTTTGCCTTGAAATAGAAACATTTACTAAGCAGTACTTTACAGCTGAGGTGCAGAAGCCTACCTGTGTGGCTGTCAGTACAGAACTGAAACACCTCTGACTGTTGTGCACTAAGAGAGATTCTCATCTTTAAGTCTGTTTCCAAAGAAGGAAATATACCTTGTATGCAGTCTGCTGAAGCCAAAGACCTGACATCAGGACTGAGTTATCCATATGGATGCTATTCAACTCTCTTCTAGTGCTATCATAGCCAGTGAACACAAAGAAGTGCTTGGTTAAAAAAATATTCTCATGCATCACTGCTCTATAAAGAAATACCGGTGTCTTTGTGAGAAACACTGTTTGAATATAACAACAAATTATGTGAATGGGAGCTGTGAGCCTAATGCGTGTATTAGTTTCACGTTCTTTAAAAATCATTCCCATCATATTTGCAAATGACATCCCAGGCATTTCTGACAGAAATGTGTCTATCTGAAAAGTGGTCTATGGAAACAGTATTGAATGCAAATACCTGGTATTAAAGACTAACTCACTTTGTGGAAGGAAAAACATTGCCTACCCTCAATGTTATTAAGAATAAATGAAGCTCCAGTTGTTGGTTTTGGATTTTATTTCAGTTTATTGTATTTTCTTCAGTTATAGTAGCATTCTGGTGTGTGTGACGAAAATCTTGACTTCTAGAAGAGCATGTGGGTCAATAGGAGCGAAAACTTTTTTTTTCTTGTGTTTTTTTTTTTGAAGTCTGAATGTTCATACAACTGTATAGTTTGGCACAATCTCCAGTATGAACACACATGAAAATACTCGTTAATACTATCAGAATGTCACATTTTGTTGTTTCTGTTTTTATTTATAGATCCTGCATGTTCTGCAGCTGTTCCTTATTATACAAGCTGATTAGAAGCTGAAGCATAAACACAAGGAAGAGCAGAATAGCAGTTCTATCTTAACCTCATTTCATTTTTCAGGTTGCATATATCAACACTTGTCGTGAGTATTAATATTTCTAGTACAAGTCCAGTCTAAGAGCAGTTCAAGGTAACACTGGTCCTATTAATAGACCCACCAGGCTGATGTTAGCCACAGAAGTCATAAACCATCAGGCTTCTGTTATTCCTGACTATGGCCTTATTATATGTTAAATCCAACCCAAAACCTTAAATCCAAGTATTTCCAAATCTACAAATACAATATTGTTAGAAGTGGGGAGCAAAGATGATTGGTTTGGCACAGAGGTGCTTGGAGAATGAAATTTTCTATTGAGAAATTATTACGCGACAGCTTCTCTTGTTGTGAAGTTTTTTGCATAGGATTTTAAAGGGCAGAACTTTCCACCTCTCTTACCTAGTGCTATAAAACACCACAGCTCTAGATGGGAATTGTTTTGTCCATAACCATTGTCAGCTGGACTGTACAAACATTGATCCTTATTAGATAAAAACAAAAATGTGAGAGTTGTTACCTATAACGTGGCATCATTTCTTATCACCCTGATGGTGCATCAGCACCAATTCCTAAGTTAATCAAGCCATGGCACCTGGATGAGAACTGTCCTGTTCCCCACGTGTACCTGCTTGTCACCCACACTACAGACAGAAATTATTGGAGCCTTTCAAGTAAACTATTAGAAGCTTTTGCCTGCGAAAGTGGGGGAAGGGATAAGATGAAGGGGATAGCTTGAATATTTCTTCATCACAATTTGCAATGTGCGAGTCTGCGGTCTTTAAGACAATACCCAGTTTAGTATTCTAAAAAGCTAGGTGGAGAATAATTTCCTTTATCTTCATTAAATTAGAGTCCTCTTGCACTAGGGCTTTATGAAATATGGAGGAAAATGTCTGTACCTTCACAGCTATCACGTAAGCTTGGGACAGGGTCCAAATGAACCGTTTCTAAAATTATATAATTGTGGTTCTTACTTAGCAAATCCTCTTCAAAACTGCTATCAGTATCAATCAAAGCACACTCACATCAAACTGAAAGTGATCTTAGCTTGTGGTTCTGAGATGTCCGTTGTAATTCCAAGTCCTGGACTGTTTCGTTTGTTTTTTTTTTCAGACAAGGAGTGTCATGCTGAGTGGTGTTTGGAAAGACAATCTAGGAAACGTTTTACTGTATAGTTTCAGTCTGCATTAGGCAAAAGGATTTCTTACATTAAGCAAAATGTATTACTAAGGAGATAAGATACTGAAATTTTAAAATTCCTTTTCTCCCTTTCTGGAAAGACAAACATCAATCTGTGGACTCCAGAACTGCTGGGGAAAAAATAATGGACAAAGAGCGGAGGAAGGCTTTTTCAGTTTGAAAATAAAAGAACATTAGGCATGGATAATGTTTGCAGTGGTACCTAGAGATCCAGCTGAGAGAACCCATAATTTTGTACACTGTTTGTACAGTTCCTGCTCAAATACACTGAATAAGTAGAGAATAACACAAAGGGGATAATGAAACACTGTGTTATTAGCCCAAATTTTAGAACTAGAAATCTCTCAACAGATTGCGTATCAGACCTGGGAACTGAACCCAACTCAGTGCCTCAGTCCCAAGGTCAATTGTGCTGATTTTAAGAGAAGGAATTGTATGGGTAAGCTTTCAGAGCTTCAAATAAGTATCAGATTTTAATTCCAACTTTAAATTTCTTATTCAAAGCAAACCCCAATTCCAAAACTCTTGAGGGTCTCTCAACACTGTTAATGCACCCACCAGTACATATTCCAAACAGCATGTGTATTCAAGAGACAATAGTGATTGTTGTGGTGGGTGGCAAAATATGCAGTGGGTTGCAGTAGCAGGGATTATATCCTGTATCTTTTTAATATAATACATGGCTCCTAGTTCAAAACTTGTTTATAATTAGGGTATAAAATATGACTTCAATTAATATTTGCATCCAATCTAATGCCTTCATTTGTTCCATGCAAAAGATTCTGATGTTATGTCAGCTGAAGCTTAACAACTGTTATTATTGATTATAGCCTTGATGGAAACTTCTCAGCAGTTTACAATATTTAGTTAGGATATTTGAAGAGACCTAAAGTATTATTATAAAGAAGCAAAGCTAGGTTTGGCAAAGAGCCTTTCTTTTGTCTCTGAAACTTTCTGCAGTAAATTTAGAACAGAAGAGCATTTCTCTGGAGTAAAAACTTATATATTGCTGGCTACAAGTGTATGTTTGCTGCTTCACAATTTTAGAATTAGATGATGGACTTATTTAGTAGACATTGGATAGTAAAAAGTAAAACCCCTAATTTAAAACATTCCACATTACCACATTCCAAGAAAAACATAGACCAGGGAACAAGCCCAGCAGTATTGTAATAAGAAAACAACTAGGTGCATCTTTTCCAAAACCTAAACCCAGAAATCTAAATGTATGAGTTACTGGCTAAAAATGCCATTTTTATGTCTCTCTTTCTTCATGAAATGAAAAAAACCCAACACCTGGACTTGAGAAAATTAAAAAATAAGAACTAAGACTCCAGGTCAAGGTTTAGAACACAGTTCTAAGTTTAGACTCATCCTTTTTGAATGTTTGCTTTTTTATTTTAAAAATATGCTTTTTCTTAGTAAGAGGTTCATCATTGCAGTATTTTTTTTAAATGTAAAGGTAAGAGACTTTTGGTAATTTTTTTAAAAGAATTATGATAATTATCCATGACAAAGGGCTTTCTGTCATCATATTCTGAGCACTGGCTTTGTTTTCTAATCTAGGAAAGGGGTAACTTTTGACATAAGCTACAGAAGACAACTGCTGAGATTTGAAACAAGCACCATTTCAGCAGGCTATGCAAGGCCCAAATTCCTTGGCATCCATTTTTGACTACTTTCTAAGCACTGGTTGGAAGTCATGACTATTCACTAGATGCTTGTAGCTTATCCTCTATGCTCAGCTTTCAGCACATGTTAACATTCCAGCCCAGCTTT
Organism: Nestor notabilis; assembly: GCF_000696875.1. Lineage (NCBI taxonomy): Eukaryota > Metazoa > Chordata > Aves > Psittaciformes > Psittacidae > Nestor > Nestor notabilis. The sequence continues at coordinate 5,680 of NW_009920419.1, read as the reverse complement.
CTATGACATCAGTTTAATTTGAGTTTTATTGCATCATAACTGTAAGAAAGCTTGGAAGTAAGAATGGAAAATACTGGGAAGATCAAAGGGAGAGAAAACTTGAGCCAGATTCTTGGATCCCTGCTCTTACGAAGACTGGTAAAGCTGCTTTGCTTTGACTGTCTAAAGGGTTTTGCAGAACAAGAGAATCTTGTGCAAAAGGTATAGCTGAGAGGAAGACAAGATGGGCATAACTTCAGAAATACTTGTTCAAATTAAATTAAGGCCCTGCAAATGGTGGTGGTGGGGAGAATCGTGATGAAGTTAGGCAAGATGCTGGAAATCTGAGGTGTGATTTCCTCCTCGTGGACATCAGTGTGCTGCCTGGTGTAGTTTACCTCTGTTGAACATATAAGAGATTTGTGATCAGAGAGAGGATGGATCAAAGCAGTTGACAACTGTTTGGATTACAGACATAGATGTTGATAGAAGGAAGGCTGTAGCAGTCAGGAATGCTGCTCCATCTACAAGGCTCTATGCTGCTGCTGTGCCTTTGGGAAGAGAATGTCCTTGTCTTCTAAACTCATGGAGCAAAATAATGCTTAAGTGACTTATAAGGACTTTAGTCCTATAGAAGTCCACGCCTCTAAATTAACAAAACACCAGCTGCTTTCTACAGAGCAATTTCTCTTATGCCTAATCTTTCTTGCTTTATCCACATGAAAAAAAAAATAGAACAAGAGGATTGGAATGCTGCTCACTTGTTGGCAGAAGAGTATTTTCAAATATGATTAGTTTTGATGGGGTTTGGGGCAAAGAGGACTCCTGGATCCTGGATTTGCTCAGCTGTTGGAGTTCTTGCTGTTTGTGGATAGTCCAATATTAACCAGAAAGACACTGCATGTAAAATAGTATCATCTTTGTGATGACATCTTTTATCTCCCTTTTGAAAGCTAGGTAAAAGGCAGCCTCTTAACTATGCTCAGTGCTTTGTACAACTCCATGACAGACCAGAAAATAGAACCAAAATGTGGTGTGTCAAATGTATCTCCCTTAGGAGGTTCAGTGTGACTATCCATTATGTGCCCTGTCCTTCACTGCCTGAAGGACAAGTTTTGTTCTTTAATTTGTTTCTTTCGACCTCTGCCTTGCCCATTTTGCTTTGATATGCATTATAAATACAAGTGCCATAAACAGCTGTTTAACTAACTAGTTTGGATTATTTTATTGTACTGGCTGTGATATGCAGAGAGAATATAGAGCTTTAATATGTACTAATTTGAAACAATTGAATGTACTTTTTAATATAATTATAAGTAGATTGATTGAATTACAGCCCTTCAAGGTAAGAAATATGGTCTGACGAATTATATTATCATTCCAACTTACCTGTTTCCAACTTAGCCATAGATTTCTTATGTAATAATGGGATGAATCACTTCAGTTATTTCCTCACCAGATAAAATGGTGGTGTGAGTTAAACTGATGCTTCTAAACTGCTTTGGAATCCACACAGCATGTTGCCAGTATAGTATTCAAAGTATTCTTCTGGAAAAATCTTCACCTGAATATCTACAGAGGCACATTGCTCATTCTGCAGTACTGGACTGTAATGATGTAGTGGCAGTACTGTGAGGTTTTTCATGTTGGAGCTTATTTTTGGGAACATGTAGCACTTCATCAAGAAGGCGGTGGACCATATGAAAAGTAGGCCGCATCTACTGTGGTGGATAACGGGGATGCTTCTTTTCAGCCTCAGTTCCTAAACTGAGTGCCTGAAGTCTTAAGGGTTTTAAACAACTTTGTATCTGAAGTCTGTATAGACACTAGAGTTACTATCACCTGGCTGAACCAAAGACTGGCAGGCAAAAAGGAAATGTCAATACATACTTAGAGATTTACTAAATTATTTTCTTTGTTCAAAGTTTCAACTTCTGATCTTTGCCCTCTTCTCATTTTTTCTGTTCTATTTTCACCTTAATTTATTTGTGCTCTATTTGCCTTCCCTTTCTTATTTTTCTTTCATTGGCTTCTAAATAGAACATGGTGGTTGTTTCAGTTTATATCAACTTTTTAGTATCTGATATTCAGTTTATATCAACTTTTTAATATCTGATATTCAGTTGTTTCAAATTAGACAAAACTTGTTACTACTAAAAAGCAAAGCATCTTCAAATTAGCAGATATACAAGTTATTGTTGTAAGGACTGAACTGTAGTTGATGTCCTGCTAAGTGGTGTCATTATTCCATGCAGTTTCTAGGAAAACTGAAGTATAAAAGCACACCCACCTTAAGACTTAAGGCATTGTGTACTGTTTTGAAACACGTTACACACTAGAAGACCAATCTCTAAAAAGAAGAATTTCAGTCCACAGAGTCCTAACAGGAGGAAAGTCTACATTAGAAAGCTGTAGAGAAGTAGTAAGTGGGAAGCCAATAAAATAAATTTCTAATTGTGGCATAAGAAACTGTTATGCTTATTGTATTACAGGAGATTAAAACAAGAAGCTGAGTTATTGTCTGAATGATAAATCCTTTGTAAGGCCTTGAAGCTCACTGCACATTATTTCCGTTTTCCCTCACGTAACTGCACTGTGACTTTCATGAGTTACAAGTAAAATGTGTACCTCAAGTCATGCACTTTTAAAAAAACCAGCAATATAATCTATGTAGAGAAGGCTTGAAGCATTTTCAGAACAAGTGCATCATTTTTCAAGTTTTTCCATGGGGAATTATTTGTAAAGATATGTATCTTTTGGGATTTGTACCACGATATTTCTTAATTATTGCTGACATGCTCCCTGTAACACCATGAGCTCCCTTAAAGGGCAGGAAAAGAGAATCAGTTTCCCTTAATCACCAAGTAGAAACTAACTAAATTTAGCGACTACCTCATGCTATTGAGGCAACAAACTGATGCATTCAGAGTTCCCTAATGACTTAAATGTGTACAAACTAATAGGGAAAAAAAAAAAAGTACTGCATGTTGCTAGGATGAAACGTCAACTTTTTTTAGGGCACTTTTCAGAGCTACCCACTGGCTTGGAAACCTGCAAGTCATCTGCAGCTGAAGACTGTCTAGTCAGTCAGCAGAAACAGCTGTATTGTGGAGGTAGCTGAAGTGAATTGGAGATGTGGTAATGAAGCCTTCAAGGAATCAGGACAGGGGTCCAGTCCTGCAGGTGTTTAAGACCTAGAACAGCATTTAAAAACATGAATATCTTACTATTTTGGGTAGGACTATTGAAAATAAATAATACAACCTCAGGATTTCCACAAAGAGTTAGTAGAAAGCGCCTATTCAGGGTGCTAAATATCATCTTCAAATTAGAGTACATCTATCTCCCCTGACGGGTGAATTTATGCTAAATCAAGTATAACATGCAATTTTGGTCTATAGGAGTATTTTTTCTGCTCTTTATCCTCATCCAGTAATTTGTGTTGAGTTTTTCAGATTTGAACAAACTCAATACTCAAAAGAAGTTTTCTAGAATGACTCTACATTTTTATGCATTTATACTAGGATGGCTTTGCAGAGTCCCAGTGGGCACTGAGTTTACATTGTGCTATTCGCTTTATAAATTTTTAAAAAGACAAAGCCACTCCAGGTAGTCCCTTGCTATTAAAACTGTAGTTTGCTATAAGAGGAAAGGAATATAACCATGTGCTTCACATATTATGTATCAAAGCCACCCATCAGCACCAGCTCACTGGAATCTTGTCTCAGATTGAAGTCTTGTGTTTTGCAGAAAAGGGCTTGAAACCAGATGAGTTTTCTGACAAATGTTTCTCACAATGTTAGATGTAACTCTTGTGGATTTATTTATTATTTTACTTTGGAGAATGTTTAGACTCTTACAGGATCGGACACTCATTTCCAACTGACTTTATTTAAAGAAGTAAGTTGTGAGTCTTGCATCTGACTAGGGTCCAATGACCCTTGCATATAGGGTTTTATTACGGAGGGAAACATTTAAAATCACTGTTAAATTGCATACAAGCCTTCACAGTTGCACATACTAGTAGGATTTTTTTTCCGTTGCTTTTGTTTCTGTGATGTGAACATGATGAAAATTTAAAGGAATAAAAAATTTTAATGATGTCTTTTATATATGTATCTATACAGAGGTATACGTAAAAATTATAATCACTGTGGTTATATTCATCCACGATTATCCTAGTGTTTTGCTTTAAATAATGTATTTTTAAAATTTAATTATCCAGTGCTTCAGCAAAGAGCTCAAGGAGGCTGAACGACAGCCTTGTCCTGCTGTAATCTCTTAAATTGTGCAGGTCAAATTTAGTCTGTTATATTGATATCAGCACAGACTGACACACTATCAACTTTCTCTGTATGCATTTGACCCTTATTTTGAATTATCAGGCTTTAGGACTTGTCTAAATACTGGAGGTTTTATTTGGGTGTGTTTTAACATTCTTTGGAATAGATTTGAAAGACATTTAGGCCTAGGTCTACACACAGAGAAAAGTACATAATTTACCTTTCCAGCTTCAAAAACTCTTCTGCTCCTACCTCTGCTGCTCCTAAAGAGCAGCCTTAGACAGGAATTTTCATTTTGCTTTAGGGGTTCAGTTATTTTTTTCTTTTTTCCCTTTTTTTTTAGGAACACCTTATGTAAATGTATTTAAGTAAACAAAGATTATTACAATCCCAAAAAGATCCCAGGGTTTATGCTACTGTTTCGTATCTCGCAAGGGTGTCAGGCCTACTGCCAATGTTGTTAATCCATTCCATATTAGAAATCTAAAACCTCTCAGATGTATTAGGCAGCAAATCAACACTCAGCCATTCTGTGCTGGAATTTGGCTTAATTCCTGATAGTCATCCTGTTGCACTTCTTCAGTGGGGAGAAAGTTGGGGTTTTTAAGAACTTGTCATTGGTGACTGTGAAGATTTTTAGAGACGGTAGTTTCACTAAAGCTGCATTGTTGCCATCTTGTCTGTGGTGGTCACCACTGAAAAGCTGAAGGCTTTATGCCACAAACTCAGAACATCATATATTTGCCAGCATATACCACAGTTATTTCCTTTTCTGAGTGTGTGGGAATAGACAGACGCAACTGATAACTGTTATCAAATGTCATATGCGGTAGTATTTGCAGAGAGGCTGACGATAATTAATGAGCAGTCCAGAGGTACTGGTGTTCATTGCATTGTTGTTAGTTTGAAACATCTCCTCAGCTGTTTAGTTTTTAATCTATCTTTATGAAGCTTTGCAAATGATGTTACAACATGACCAACATCCATAGCAAGCAATGATTCGGGGTTTTTGAAGCTTGTAGACTCAAGAGGAATTTATACTGATAATTCTGCAATACTGACTTACACAGGAGTATACATTCCATTTGGAAATACAGATGGCTGCTGACGCCAGCGGTGACCCGCAGGGCCGGTGCCGGGAGGGACGGCACCACCCCGAGTGGGTAAAACCCACCCCAGGGAGCGCGAGCGACTGGAGCTGGCACACAGAGCTCGCCTCAGAGCCAGGGACCGGTCTGGGAGCTCTGCTCTGGCTGCCCCGGCGGTGGCTGCCCCAGCCACTGAGTCGGCTTCATTTGGAGCTCGGCTCAGATGCCTCTACGGAAACACCCGTAGTATGGGGAATAAACAAGAGGAATTAGAGATGTGTACGCAGCTATGGGAATATGTTATCATTGGTATCACAGAAACATGGTGGG
>NW_009920418.1:38425-130319 GCF_000696875.1 Nestor notabilis | reverse complement strand
GGGATAATGGGTTTAAACTTAAACAGAGGAAATTTCGGTTAGACATAAGGAAGAAGTTCTTCACAGTGAGGGTGGCGAGGCACTGGAATAGGTTGCCCAAGGAAGTTGTGAATGCTCCAACCCTGGCGATGTTCAAGGCCAGGTTGGACAGAGCCCTGGGTGACGTAGTTTAGTGTGTGTTGTCCCTGCTCATGGCAGGGGGGTTGGAACTGGATGATCTTAAGGTCCTTTCCAACCCTAACTATTCTATGATTCTATGATTTCAGCAAGCTTTGACTCTTACATTGTAATTAGAAATATGAAAACTTCATATGGAACGTGGTTTTTGGAACAGTTTCCATGATCAGTGTGAATCGGTAGATTTTGGCTAAGATGAGAAGTATCTCAGGCAAATCATGACTAAGATACAGTATATATTAGTTCTAATAATGGACTGGCTAATAAAACAGAAAATTACACCAATATTTTTTTTTTTTAAATTAGCACTACAAGAGTTTTTGGGTTGAGAGAAATACTTGGAGAGACTGTGCAATATTTTATCAGTGCTTGATATAGACATGCTGTAGCAGGCGGTTGTGTAGCTTTCTCCTGTCTACTGTCAGCGTGTTTTTTCCCTGATGATACTTATGAGAAGCTTTTATAGACTACTGCTAATCCACCACAGTCTTTTGCATCCAGCTCTAATCTAGTGCTCACAATTCATTTTACAAAAACTGAAACTGCTGTATTCTGAAGGAGCACACATCTCTGTGTTGTTTCAAGTATATTTCCATAGACTAACATCTGATATTGGTTATACCTCTATAAATTTGCAATAACTTAATTGAGTTTCTTGGAATTCTTGCCATTTTATGCTGGTCTGCGTGCATATTTTCACCACACTGGAAGCAAATCTGAGTAGAGGTATCTCCTCTTGTACTATGGGAAAAGCTTTAAATATATTAGTTTTAAGTACACTTCAAACATTCCAGTCCTTAGTGAACACTGACTCTTTGTGTGATGTTGACTGATTCACAAACATTCTGTTATGCTATCAGTAGCTTGTGTAATTACACTTCTGTTCATTTATAGCTGTAGAGTTATTATTTATGCTGGTTGTTAATCTACTTCCTTGTGTCTTTTTCTCTATCAATCAGTCTAAAAAATATGTAAGGAATTATGTTCTGTCTTCTGCTGAGTAAGCATCCTTCTTGTACAAAGTCTTCTTTGAGAAATCTAGACTGTTAATATTTCTTTGGGGAAGTCAGTTTCTTTCTTTGTTAGAGCGTGGCTTTTCATGTGGAATAATAATTTAGTGTTTCTTTTAGTTTCTTTTGAAATTAAAAAAAATACCTAAGTCTGCCTGAGAGATATTATAATAGAACGTGTATTAGAATACTTGTTTCACCTTTCAAAATGGAGTAATTTGTGACAGTTTTTTCATGATACTGTTCAGATTGAATCTGTATTCTTCATCTTATTTCTGATCTTATTTTTGTAGAGGTATGCAAAATCCCCTCTAAAGAATCTCTGTAATGATCATTGTAGGGTGATTGCCTTAAATGTCAGTGAGACATGCAGCAGGGCATGTAAGTTTCAAAATTTCTTTGGGTTTTACTGATTGCACTTTTGTGGGCTGACATTGCTGCAGGAATACTTGAACTTTCTGTTTGCAGTCAAGTTGCAAATATCTGACATTAGTCTTCCTAAAGGTACCTAGCGTAATAGTTAGTAGACAGTGGAGTCAACTCTCCTAAGATATGAAATAATCCTGGACTATTTTTGTCTTAGTAACTAAAGAATAAGTTCATAATTTCTTTCAGTAACTTCATAAAAGATTCATGTATTGACCTACAAAATATGCATTTCCACATATGCAAAAACATGTAATGGATCAAGCTGCACAAACTTTATTAAGACATAATTCCAAGACCTCTAAAATGAGATGTTGAGGTGAGAATGCACATGTGTATGTCTCTGTGCATATGAAAGTCAGTCCCAGATAAAAGTCTAAACTCATCACCTAACCCCATATGATGAAGAATAGGCAGCAGATTAGATTAGAATTAGTCCTTTCATTCACTTCCTCAAGTACCATTTTCTCATCTTGTGAAAACTTATTAAACTTTCCCCAAAACCACCCCACAATGTATAGGATAGCTCAAATCAGCTGAGAAATCTATGAAGTTTCAATTTAAAGATCTTTCTTTTATTATTTGTGGTGCTGTTGCTTTGTTTGCTGTGGTTTGTTTTTTAGATCCACTGTGATTTGCATTTAATTCCTGTTGAAAAAAATCTAATTCCGTATGCAGGTGCTATAAACACTGGGACAATGTGCCTGGAAATACATTCTGTAATATACAGTGCAGTTCTGGTTTTCTAATACCAATAACATTTGTTGTTCACTATGAACCGCTTCAATAACTCTTCTCAAATTTGAGCCTTATTTTACAACTCCATTTTTTCTAAGAGACAGTAGATCACATTCAAGGGTGTAAAACAGCTGATGGCTTCTGCAGGACCAATAAAATATGATGCGTGCTTTAGATATATTTCTCTGACAGTGCATTCCATCAAGACTTAGCAAATTTGCCCCTCATTTTACAACTTAATTTTGTGTAATACCCAGGAGCCTTACCCTGACATGGAATAAGCATTTCTATTCTATGATTCTCCTGGTCTGTTTTTTGGATTTGGACAACTCTGCCTTTATAACACCTTGATAAGATTATAGAGATGCTGTAGTCTGATGGTAAGGGGAATTTCCCTGTTGTCTGAAAAACAGCAACACCTTGAGAGCATTAGGAGAAATAGACAATATGATGTATCTCCTTTTGTATAAACAGTGACATCTAGAGTTGTCATTAGTATTCCCTAATATGCAACTGAGTTAAAGGTTATCATCTGCAGCAGATTTAATGGATTGCATTAGAATTAGAGCAAATGACCCTTGCAGCTCCTTTAAACTTGATCGATCACAATGTAATTGTCAAGGCGGGTTAGCAATTAATTTTCATTAGTCAGGGAAGTCATTAATGCTTGCTGTTAGGGAAAATGACTATTAGATTGAAATGGAAGGGATTCAATCATTTTTTACAATTAAAAAAGTTGGCCTAATTTGCTGGTTCCATATGCGCAGAAGAATAGCATTGCAGCTCCATTACCATGTGCTACTCCTGCTGTGATGAACTGGTTCCAACAAAGAGTTGAATATGTCCCTTTTCATACTGAAAGGGAAAGTATTTATTACAAAACTTCTATTGGGGATATTATTTTTAAAAAATGTTCCATCAATATTTTTATTCCTATTGCCATTAAATATACGCTGGAATTTAATGTTATGGTGAAAGGCATGCTTCCTCAAGTCAAAGTGCTATTTGCTTTTCCTTTGACATACAGGGATTTTTTACTGAATAAGACAGAGGAGTTGAAAGATCCCAGGATCATTCAACTGCCTTGGTAAATACTAAATTGCTTGGCAATGACAGTTAACTGTGATATGGCTGCTTGACGTCACTAGTGCATAACAATGCTCTTCATTCACGCAGTAGGTTTCATCTGAGGACTTCAAAATATTTTTTCAACATACACCCTCAAAAGGTCGTAGTCAAATATGGAAATTAAATTGAAACAGAAAATCAAAGACCTTATACTTCAAGGTGGAATTTTCATAAATGTTTAGTCTTGTCCAATTTCTCTTCCAACTTCATTAATTGGTATTGTTTTCATATATCCTTCGTGTTAGGATGCACTTTGTTGAGATACCTTTTGTTATTCTACAAGCACATTCTGTTCCAATAAACATCTTTACTATCTCTATAAATGTGCTTTTAATGAATCTGAGCAGAAATAAAGCAAAACCGTCTAGGCTTGATGCAGTCTCTCTGAGAGTGAATTTCACCTGCATTTATGTAACTAATGTATTGCGATTTTTTTGTTGATACATACCAGCATTATTTATAAAGTAAATGCTAGAAAGCAGTGGAATTAGAATGTTTTCATAAAATTGTTTGTCTCAGTTTAGGTCGATAAATTAGGTAAATATGATGTAGCTTTAAAGGCTTTTAAAAACACTTTATGCTTTTCCTTGACTAAAGGAATTTAGGCATTGAAGTGAGTAACTCACTTAAAATTTATGTGCTTAAAACATCAAAATTTGAGTAAATTGGCTCTTATCATGATGACTAAAACATATTGAAGAAGCTATATTAATATTACTTACTATACTAAGAAGGATTTAGAAAGTTTAAAGCCAAACATGAAAGTATAATATTCTCAAATGTACCTAAGGGAATATGCATAGGGTAAGGTTAAGTTTTTGGACTTCAGAAGTTCAGTAAGCTTTTGGAAAGCTACTGAGGAACTAAAATTAAGTTGACTTGGATAGTATTTTCTGGTACCTTTTTTTCTCTGTGTGTGTGTGTGTAAGAGATCTTGATGCCTCTAAGAAACTTATTTTAACCTTTAGCAAACTAGAACAAGCTTCAGTTCATCTAGTTTGATGTATACATTGGCTTTCCTATAGTAAATGACAGCAGAGATACCCAAAAGGTGGAATTCATCAGACCTATTTTGATGTTGATACCATGAGGATGCAAGAGCTACCCTAACTTAATCTTTTCCTTCCTCTGTTGATTTTAAAGGAAACTAGGATGACTAGCTCAAACCTGGATGTCTGTATCATAGAATAGAATCATAGAATCATAGGATCATAGATGTTAAACATCATGAGTGTTTAAACATATATGAACACCCCCTCTACTGGTATTTATAATCTGAACTTTCCTGACTCAGAAACGAGCCTGAAACAATTTCAAAAGCTACCAAGCTCTTAGGTGTCTAAAAGTCCTTGAACTGATTTACTTGAGTCAAGCTTCGAAGTCACTTTTGAAAATGTTGGCCTTTGTTATAAAATACTTACTTTCACACTTGGAAGATTTCCAATAACACTTCCATTGCATAGGATGTATTGTTCTGCAGTTTGATGAATTGCCTGTTTTATAAAACGAAAAATATGTTCAAGATGTGTGTGTGACAGTCTAATCCTATTTTCAGGGATGTGGCAATCTAGATGTTCCACTTTTAGAAGAATGTTTTCAAAGTTGGGTTCTAAATCAAAATGCTTTCTAATGTTCAATGATAGTCAGCATTCAGCACTGCCTTTAGATAATGATATTCAGCAGTTCTGAAATTTGAATATTTAGGAAACTGAGGTGTCTTAAATGATTAAATACTTAGTTAGTGCATTATGTTACTAAACATTTAACTTCTTTGGAAAAAAATGACCCTTCCACACTTTTAGCTAATGCTTTATTGGCAGTTATCAGGTAACAATTTACAGCAACCTAATGGTTAAGAAACAGAAAATTATTAAGACGAGTAGGACTGTGTTCTTTGGATTGATGGATTGTTCAGATGGACTCATGTTTCTCACCTTGTTATATCCTTCATTTTTAATATGTTTCTGTTACAAGAGTTAATAGTGTAAGTCAGACTTCCTCCTGACTTGTATCTGTCACTCAGAACTGAGTTCTTAATTCATTTTGCACATTTGAGTCCAAACATTTGTGGTTTTAAAATGAAAGTCAGGAGATGAAATCTGGCATACTCATGCAATGTATTATATGGTACTCATTAATGGTAAAACAGTACATTGTAATCAAAAGTTTCTGTGGGAGCTGGTGTAGGAAGACTTTTTGACTGGATAAATCCTTTTCTATTAAAATAAATATTTTTTTTTGCCTGAGATGAAACATATATAAGCTGCCATAAATCATATTTCATAGTATTAAAAAAAAGAATAAGAATAAAACCTTTGTCTTCTCACTTTTTATACTATTACTGTTCATATTTCTATTTAAAACCTGGAATAGGACTTTAGTGCTTTTCAGAAGCAGCCTGCTACACTGTTCTCATGAGTTAGACACAAAGGCAGAGGACACAAGCTGGGGATCAACCACAATACAGTATTTTATACAGTACAGACTTGTGAGTTTGATGGCTAACCTTGCCAAAGGACAACATCAATGAACTCTTGAAGCCTGTGTTACTCTTGTGTTAATTGTGTAGAGTTACAGAAGTGGCTAAAACAAAATCCAGTTTTTTCAGAAATTGGTAGTCTTCTAAGCACAAGCCCTGGCATCTGGACAACCATAGATTCTTTCTTCATTAACCCTTAAAATCCTTAATTTTCAAGGTTGCTTTCGGATACTTTTACACCAGCAAAAGAAGCTCAAAAACACATGCAATGAATTTATGTTGTCATTGCTGGTGTGTGGTCTAAATTAATTTTTATGTTGTGTAGCTTACAATTTTGCACTATATAATCTCATTTAAATATTCCAATTTCATAGAATCACAGAGTATTTTGGGTTGGAAGGGACCTTCAAAGCTCACCTAGTCCAACTTCTCTGCCATAGACAAGGACATCTTTCAGTAGATCAGGCTGTTGAAAGTCCCATCTGACCTGGCCTGGAACACTTCCAGGGATGGGACATCCACAACTTCTCTGGTCAACCTGCTCCAATGTCTCCACCTTCACTGTAAAAGCTTTCCTTTATATCCAACCTAAATGTACCTCCTTTCAGTTCGAAGCTGTTGTTCCTTTTCTTATCACTGTAGGGCAGGAATCAAGTTATCCTACTAAAGGATTTGCATTTACATAACAAGGTGAAAAGTTAGAAAATGATATAGTTTTCAGTGATTCAATCCAGTAAATAAAAGACATGAAAAGAGAGTTCATTAAAATAATTAGCTTCTCTTTGTGTTCTAGTGTGCCTTTATGTAATTTCAATCAATTATATGTCATATAAATATCAATCAGTTTAAGTCTTGATTGGTTTTTTGATGTCAATCTACATCTCTACACCAATACTGATGGAGAGGAAAACTATAAACCCTGTAAATGAATCAGAACAGGTTATTTTTAGAGTGTTAACTCTTCTTTTGTCACAAGAAACCACTTCTGTCATTTTTTTTCTCATTGAAATCCTAGGAATAGAAATGAGGTTTTAACATTTTAATTACTCCAGTTTACTTTGAAAATATTTAATTATGTCTTTCATTACTATATGGCTTAGATATTTAGTTGTCATTGATATTCAAAGAAAGTTAAATAAGTTACTATTCAAAACAGAGAATTAATGAGATCATATTTTGAGCCAGACTCCTTTCTTTTTCAAAAGGCTCAGTTCAGCAATAATTTCTTTCTGTTCAGATCTTCTAAAGAAGGGGTAGTGAGAGAATAGTTTTTAACTTATTGCAGAAGAATTCTGTGTTTTCACAGATGTGCTCTACTGACATAATCTTTAGATGGGCTCTGTTCCTAGTGTGCCATGATACTTTTGAATCTTGGGCTGTGGTATTTTCTCTTGTGATTGTATACCCAGAAACTTTATTAGAGGAATACTATGTAAAGTCAAGCAGTTGCAAAATATAGTAGGATATCCATAAAACTTTGATTTGGTCCCCCTATTGCATATGCATTGTTGCAGTCATGAATTGCATGAATGCATGCTATTTTTTTCTTTTAATTTTGAGTAGTGCTCTTTAATTAAAAGCTGTAGTATAATTCTTTCTTCTTCATTAACTTCACTTCTCACTACAAAAAGCACACAGCTTTTTCCAAGGATTCATGTATGATACCTATTCCTGTCATTTTCTGAATGCTTCACAAGTACTAATTTTCTTTGAGAATCTTTGAGCTAAAAGAGTGATATTTTCCGTATGTTTTAGATCAGAAGGGCAAGGATGGAGAGATTAAAGGTCAAACAAATTTGCCAGCATAAAATGAACAATCTGAGATGCACATGGCCTAATTTTTTGAAATATACGAGAGTAAGGAATTAAAAATTTAAATCTCCTCAATTTACATGGCAATTTCGAAGCTTAGCACTTCTCCAAATCCTACACCATGGTCTTAAAAGGGTCTTTCAGCAAATGGAAAATATGTTGGAAGTGAGCATTAGCTGTAAGTCTGAGGTGAAGCATTTCCTTACACTCCTCTTTGACAGAAGGAAAGACACAGTTACAGCGTGTGGCATCCAGCTCTTTTACCTCTCTGTATGCTCTTTTCTTTGCATATTTGAATGCATTTATAATTCACCATAGCTAGCAAAACTCCTTTCAAGAGTAAATACATTAAAAGCTATCTACATGATTAGATGTATTTTCAGACTCTTCCTGGAGAAGCTTAGGAATTGAGTATTTCTGTTTATATATATATATATGGTATTATGTATTTATATTATTGAAAGCAGATTCAAAAAATTAATTTTTCCCACCAGGGTGAAACGTGTGTATATGCAGGCAGGTAAAGGGAAGGCAAGGAGGGTGCTGAACTAATAAACCCCTCATGTCCTGTATGAGTTCATTCTGCCGTTTGAAACAGCTCCTAAACACATGTTCACTTCTGCAGGACAAGATTACCTTGGAGCCCAGTTTTGTATCTGGTGTTACTCCAACTGCATCACAAAGATATTTATATCTCATTCACATACCAAAATTACAAAGTAAAAGGCTTACGTCCTTGGTCTCATAAGTTTTTTGTAAATTCAAACTGTAGGCTCTCTTCCCTTTAGATAGAAAGCTTTTTCCTTGCCATATTCTGTTCCTTCTTCTTGTAGTTGTTGTACAACTTGTAGTTGTGGTTGTACAACACATACTGACTTAGACTGCAGATCATCTACACCAAGCATCTGCTCAAAGCAGGGCTAACATGATAGTTAAACAGCTGAATTTTGCGTTCCTCCAAAGGTGGAGATTTCACAGATCTTTTGGACAACCTGTCCCATATGCAGTCTACACAGTTGAATCAAAAGGGTAACTTTTTGAAGAATAACTGTTTTCAATTTGCAGATGAAATGTGTTCAACTATTTAAAGTAATAAAAAATTAGTTAATGACAGCTTATTTCTTCCTTCTATTTTTTTTTTTAAGGGAAAAGAGAAAAAAGATCCTTTTCATACTCTCAAAAAAAAAAAAAAAGCTCAGCTCTCTGTTTTAAGCTTTGAGCACAGCCTTGAATAAAATTGTAGTGAATGTTTTTTAAACCCCAAGACAGTCAGCTAAGGTTTTTAAAGGATTATGTTTGAGTAGAGGCTGGCGCTATGAAGGAATGTCGCCCACATGCTTTATTTCATATTCACTCTGCTTGCAGACCCATTTTTTGGTGCATCAGATTTAAGCAGTTAACCATAGAGGTCTGAAAATATTATCTTTTTTTTCATTTTTAAGTATTGATGGTCTTGATTTGTAATTGAAAACTTTTCCTGACTAGTTCAAACTTTTGTGAAAGACAACTCATTTAGAAACAGGTTTTTATTTCAACATGTGCTTCTATAAAGTATTTATGCATCATATTTCCCCAAGCAGATTATCCCCTCAATGTTGTCAAGACAATTTAGCTTGGCATCTTGTTTTCCATAGTTGTTCACCTCCCGTGGTTCCACTTATTTCTTAGACTATGTCCTCAAGTTCTGTCCAGATTGCCATCATATCTGATGAAAGATACTTCTGTATTAATATTTAGAGACCTTTTCTATACACTTTTCTTTCAAATAAGTCATTGGAAAATTATTATTACTACTTGCTGCATACTTAGTGCTTTAGAAGTTAAAAGAGCTGCTCAAAAGAACTTTTCTTAAGGATTAATCACATCTGTGACCCAGGGGATAAGAGATCCCCACATGTCAATAAGGCTTATAACTACTTATACTAGCTGAGCCAGAGTGTTTAAATAACTTGCCGTGAAAGTGTCTTTTACTTGGTTGGAAGTTGAAATGAGGATTTCTCTGGCCATCAGAGTTATATTTTACAATAAAGATTACATAGAGATCACGAATTTTCTTACTCTTCCCACCTGTTAAATCACATTTTATGTAAAAATAAAGTAGAAGCTCCTGTAAAGCTATTTTTCAGCATGAACTATGGCTGTCATTGCCACTGCAGTACTGCAGGATGATGAATGGGACAGGGAATTGATTCATGTAGCTATGACTGGGAGGGAACACAGCCTTATGATCCACAAACCAATTTTTCTATTAATGTGTCATCTATTCTAGAACTGTAGCTCCAGTTCACTGCATAAATCAGATTCTCCTTGTATCATTTACCCTCAACTTGTTTTCCATTTTGAACTATATGGCACTCTGAAATCCCTTCTGCTTTCAAGGATACTTTCTTTCTTTCTATTTTCATGCATTTTCCTTCTTCAATAAGTCAGAGTGCCTTTCAACCCTATAATTGGGACATGACTTAATTTACATCTAGAAGAGGGACTCTGGGAGCAATTGGGAGCTCCTCAAGTTTGAGACCTCACACTATCCGTGTGCAACCTTGTCTCCTCTGCTGCTTCCCTGTGAAGACTTACAGGGACTGATGTTAGGATGTTCCCTGGCCTGGATGATAGAGGCAGTGACAGAGGCAGAACGATGGCTGCAGTGTGTGCAGAGATAAGTTTGTGAGGTTGTGGGAGGAGTAACAATATGCATTAATGACCTTCATCAAGATGCCATATTTTAGGGTGCAAAATCACAGAGGCAGCTGAAGCTTCTGATACTACTGAACTCTAAATTACTTTGTATTCTCTAGTTATTATTTTTTCCCCTGATTTTCTCCAAAATGGAAAGTCATACAGCATTAAAGAAATGCTAAATTGAATGTGAACCATTGTTTCTGCTAATGTTCATTGAACAGACATTTTTCATTTTATTTGTTAAAACCACTGGATGTTCTGCCCTCACAGGTGAGCAGAGCAGTAACCTTTGAAGACTTCTCAGACTCCTGTTGAGTAACTCCTTCTTTTTCCTCAATCAAATAAAAATCACACATGAATACTCTCAAAGGAGGTTATTTATGATCACAGTGGTGTAAATGAGGACAGGATTTGGCCCATAAGCAATAAAAGAGGAGTAGAGCATGTAATTCTTCATGCCGTTGTGAGGAAAAGTCTGTCCAGGAACAGTAAATTATCTGAAATTCTTTCAGGATGTATGAATGACTCCACAGTCAGAGAAAGCTTGTGAGGTTTAAAGCATAAAAGTGGCAACCATAAATAAAGGTAGAACCCCCTGATCCCCACAGAAATGAAATAACATAACATTCCTGAGGCACTGGTGTCTATGGAAAATACATTGCCTGGCTGACTAGGGGAGATGGAGGGGGCAAAGTAAACCTATCATCCTTCTTAAGGCTTTGTCTTCCAAAAGAAAAGTTTAATGGTTCTGCTTAAAAGGACAGTTTTCTACAGAAAGGCCCATCCTGTTAAGGATGTGAGTTGACTGAGTTCGTAAGACTTTCGCACATGAATAAATCAACAAACATAAGCACATTATTCTAATAACTAGGTTTAACAAAAGTATTTAACAATATGGGCAAAACACAGAGAATATCTATATCCTTTAATCTGTAGAGTGCAAAACATCAACAAAGTACAATAAGCATGTTCATGTCCACGCAGCTTATTCTGGCGGAGATAAGCTTTCTAGGAAGATACCTGCTGTGCTCTGGACATTTTAAATATCTTGGCATGCTTAGCCATGTTGCATTTGTGTTAACTTTACCGTATTTCATTTGCATTGTAATGCCCACTATAGATAAAATAGCATCTAAAAATACGTGCCTTGGAAAGGATACATCTGCAATCCTTGGTTTGATTTGGCATATTTCAAAAGCTTTGGCAGTAACAATTTAAAGAATAGAATCAAAATCTATGCGCACTGGGTTAACAGTTCCATTATCTCAATTTACTAACACTGCGCTGAGTTTAAATGCATTACAATGCTATAGATACGCCACTTCTTGCCATCTCATTATGCCAGAATGAAATTTTATGTATGAATTATGCATTCAAACTAATCACACTGAAGAAATTTGTCAGTAATTTCTCACTGTTACAGTGACAGAAAGGCACATAAGTTTTCAAATCAAGCCAAAGTCACCAAAAATGTTAAAAGCACAAGAAAGTGAGATAATTTTCTAGATGGAAAATATTCAGAGATAGGTTCCCAGTGAAACCTAACCTGTTTTATTTGGTTGTAGATGGTCTAAGCTAAGACTCCATAGTCAAATAATCTCTGCAACTGATAGGAGGGATTTGTGTTCAGCACCTCATGAAAATGGGCAACTTGCTTGGTTTAAAACCCTGAACCATAGATGTTCGTATGCGGTGTCAACACAGCTTTTGACTCCTTACACAACCACTGAATATGGTCCACTGAGTCTATGATAGCCTGTGATGATAGCTTCTTTGATGAAGGTCAGATGTTAAGGAACTATAAAATGACACAGCAGGTTCATATTAGTCTAGTCCCTACTTTAGCATAAATCTTTCTCAACTATGTGGCAGACATTTTGTCTCAATATATAGAAATTATACAAAATGGTGTTCCTTCCTTACTAAAACATCTCTTGATTGCTCTCATCATTGAATATACATACATCTATATACATATTATAGAATATATTATAAATGGAAAAGGTAACCTTCTTCTATAATAATTTTAAAAATTAGTAGAACTTAATTTGTATTTAGAGTTTGATCTCCAAAAACATACCACCCATACCAAGAATAGACTCTTTTTATTCATCTTTTTCTTTCTTTCTTTCTTTCTTTCTTTCTTTCTTTCTTTCTTTCTTTCTTTCTTTCTTTCTTTCTTTCTTTCTTTCTTTCTTTCTTTCTTTCTTTCTTTCTTTCTTTCTTTCTTTCTTTCTTTCTTTCTTTCTTTCTTTCTTTCTTTCTTTCTTTCTTTCTTTCTTTCTTTCTTTCTTTCTTTCTTTCTTTCTTTTTCTTTCCTTCCTTCCTTCCTTCTTTCTTTCTTTCCTTATTCTTTCTTTCTTTCCTTCTTTCTTTCCTCTTCTTAAGTGATCAGTGTGTAAATATGATTCAGGAATACAAAGCAGCAGGAAATATTATTTGATTTCCTGAAGACAGGCTGAGACAATTGGGCCTGTTCAGCCTGGAGTAGAGAAAGCTCCAGGGAAACCTTAGAGAAGCTTTCCAATATTTAAAGAGAGCCTACAAGAAATCTGAAGAGGGATTTCTTATAAGGACATACAGGCACAGGACAAAGGGTAATGGCTTCAGGCTGAAAGAGGGTAGGTTTAGATTACATATTAGGAAGACATTTTTCACTATGCGTGTGGTAAGACACTCGCACAGGTTGCCCAGAGAAGCTGTGGCTGCCTCATCCCTGGCAGTGTTCAAAGCCAGGTTGGACACAGGGGCTTGGAGCAAACTGCTGTAGTGTGAAGTGTCCCTGCCTGTAGCAGGGAGTTGGAACTGGTTGAGCTTTAAGATTTCTTCTAACTCAAACCAGTCTGTGATTCTATGATTCTATGATTTTGTTTACCACCTGAAAATTTTACTACAGGTATCTCTTTTTCTCCCCTTGGTTTAACTCCCTGCTGAAAAACTGTCTTTTTTACTAGGAAATCCAATATTTTGAAAAGCAGAAAATGAATGTAAATGTCAGCTTAAACATATTGATTAAAAGATACTGGGCTAAGACTAAGGACAGTCTCATACAGTGTAAGTAGATTTTTATATTGATGTGCCAAAAAATATAATTATGTATAAAAGTTACTTTTGTAAAATTCTGTGACAGAGAAAAAAAGAGGTTGGTTGGTTGGTTGTTTTGTTGTCTTGTTTTGTTTTGTTTTTTAATAATATGATTTTCTATTTTTTTCTTAGCTGAAGCCCATTGCTGTATTGAAAAATGTATTAACTAAATAGGCAAGGGGCAAAAGAAAGAAAAAACTGTCTTCAATTTCTGGACATAGCACAAGGAAAAATAAATGGAAGACTTCCAAAAAAGTACGCGAACACAGGTTGGAAATGGATAAGGAACTACATCTGTCAAGGTAGGTTGAAAAATCCCACCTGATCCCATACGAAACTTTCGGTGCCACGGTGTATCTATAAGTGAAAGTAATTTGCTTAACTTGCTACAGAAGCGTATGGCAAAGGTAGGGACTTTGTTTCAGCTACCAGAACACCATGCAAGAGCCTTTCTAGTGCAAGGCAGAAGTAGACACTATGTTCACGTGAGTACACAGAAAACTGATTTCTTTGCTATGAACACTCTGGTTGATAACGAAGACTAAGTTTTGTTAGATGGGTAAAAGTCAAAACAGTCTGTAAGCCTATTAATCATGGAATCAAACCTTCAAATGGTGATACTTGTGCACATACAGAGAATGAACCTGGCCCCATATGAATTTCTTGTGGGTATTGAGCGATAATATGATATCTCTGGTCTCACATGCTATGATTAGACAAGCTTTCCTCTTTAAACACTATGTCTTCAGAAGCTTAGTGTGTTATCCGCAAAACCTATTTTAAAGCAGAACTAATTTATAAGGGTAGGTTTTAGGAAGGACGTAGAACAGAGGTGTCTTCAGAGCTCTGAATCCTTGGCTTCAGAGCTAAGCATTAATTTATTTTTTCAAATGCATCATTGTTTTTGAAGACCCTATATCAAATAAAGAGTCTTCCACACTCTGTTGCCTAAGTTTATGGCTCAAGAGAAACCATCCCCAGGCTGTAACACAGTCCATATGGCTGGCTGTTTGAAGTGTGCTTAGTAGTCCATTAGGGATTCTCGATTTGTACTTCTCAATCTGATTTCGATAAGACACAGGTTTCCTTTAGTGGCCTGACCTGGTGCAAACACATAATAGATTAATTCTATAATAAATTATGCTGGCAGTAAAGCTTTCTGGGCCATTTTGCCTTTTAAGTAACAATTTTTTTTAATATACCCTTATAAAGCTGAACCAAGGTTTCATTTATAAGTCACTTTATGTATATACAGAACTACTTGAAGCTTGGGAACATAATTTTGCACCGAGTATATTCCATTTTATTGTGTTTCTGGAGCTACTGACACATTCTGAGGAATACTAAGAGCTTTCTGAAACACTATGTCTAGAAATGTGCTGAACTACTATTCAGGAAGCTCCAGCTGGTTTCTATCCTAACGGTGGCATAACTACATTAATTCTATATGTAAAACTGCATTTCTACAGAGTCCATTATTGCCTTCTGTTTTTACTGTCTTGTATTGGGTTTACATCATACTGTTATTTTCAGCCACTGAATTTGGTTTAGATTTATTATCTACTTAGCACTCTGTATAGTTCTGCTGCCATTCCTAAATACTGTTGGTAGAGAAGTAGTAAACTATGTTATTTTAAGCATTGCTGCTAGTCATAGTTGTAGACCCCGATGTGCTAGTTGTCCTGAAAACCCAAAGTCAAGATCTTACAGATGTAACACAAAGCAAAACATAGTGCATATGAGTGGAAAATCAAGGAAGTACAAAAAAATCAATGAGACAAAATCCATTAACAAGGCTGGCAGCCCCCAGGTACCTAATATTATTTAAGAATAATTTGTATTTTTAAAGAACAGTACTAGGAAAGCAGCACAGGAGCTTTTTAGATATTTTCAGGGAATGATCATAGCCATAAGGGACAGTGTGGGAGAAAAGTATTGCAGTGCTTTTATATATATTTGCCAGATGAGTGACAAAGATTTCTAATCTGCCAGCTTCTACCTTTCATTTCAGGCTCACAACCTCCATGATCTCTCTTTTCTTAGAGACACCTGGCCCCAGCTCCTTCACCTCAGGCCTTTTCACAACTAACCAAGATGATATGGTAGGAAAGGAAAAAACTGTGAAGGCTATGTAAGTTACAAAAGGATGGCTCTTAACCAGAAGAAATATATAAAATACTCAAAAAGATACAACAAGTTTGTGTTCTTTTTCATTTCTTTATGTTCACATAACCTATGAAGACAAACCTTTGTAGGTGCTATATGATAAACCCATTCCACAAAAAAAATCAAAGAACAAACATCATACTGAACTACACGGTGGTCTTCATAGCAACAAAATACAAATTCATCTGATCTACTAATTTATCAGTTGTCTAACAAGATTTATCTGAACACAGAGAGTTTCATCTATCCCTATGAAGGGATGAAAGAGGAGAAAGCATGTAGTGAATAAAGGGGAGAAGGGGACATTGTGGGTCCCATGGAAGGACATGGAAAATGCAGATGTAAAAGAAGCTGAGATAGAATCTGAAGAGAAAGGAGAAAAATCTGAACTATTGGCAGAGTATTTCAGCTGTAAATTGCATGAAACTTCAGGCACCCAGTAAGCAAATATGAAATATTAAGTAAGGATAAAAAGATGTAGAAATAGGAAAAAGAAGGAAAAGAGAAAAAAAAAAGAGACTATTAAAGTATGAAAATCAGACAAAAAAAGAGAAGAATATTATACATAATATGAAAGGAATAAATCTACTAGAGGAGAGCAAGGATCCAGCAGAATTAATAGGAAAAGACTGATGCCACATACTAAATATTTTAGGTTATTTATAATAAGCATGAGAGACAGAGGATTTCCTGAAATGCACATAGACTTGTGATTATTAGAGATGAATAAAATTACATAAATCCAAGTACATAACTTCTCAATTTCCAAAAGAAAATGCATAAAGAGAAGAAAAATGTTTCTATATTAAAGAAAATTAGCATTTTAATTTAACCTTAATGCCAAGATCAAGTTAATCTTTTTATAATCAACTGAAATTATCTTTTCCCCAGATGGAAGTGCTTTTTGTGTGTTGCCCAGTGACTTTCAGAAAAGTTTGACTTTTCTTATTAAGTAACATGTTTCTTTCATATTTGATCTCAAAACAAAGCTTCAGTCATTATTACAAACAAAAGGACACTGGCTGGCAGTAATAACGAAGGATTTTTGTAAATCACTTAGTAAATCCATGCAGGTAAAAGAATGCTGAAAACATTCACTGCAAAGTCTTGACCTTAAAAAATGTCATTTTGTGTGTGAGTAATCCCAATGAACCCATGGTATTCATCCCAGTACAAAGTATGTGCAGAGGCAAGAAAAATGCTTGCATAACTTTTTTTTTAAATTCCCACTATCTAATATAAACCCCCCTGAAAGTGCTACTATAGATGGCATCTCTCCAATATAGATTAATTTTGCTTGCATTAGTTAGATTTAATTGATTTACTCTTTAAAGTAACTAAATAGATATTTATAGTAACAAATAGATAGAACTAAAAAGATACTTTTCTGAAGTTTCATGTATTTAAGCATACTTTGAGAATTAATTCCAGACTTCATAAGAGCTGTCTGATGATTCAGCACACATATAGGCAGCTGACTACCTGTGAAAAATTACTTTTCTCTTCTTATTCATCACCATTCTCAGCTTTGTTCATAACCACTCTCTTTGAGATGACTTTGTACTGTGCTTGGAATGTCTTGGAGTGAAAGGAAAGAATACTCACTTGAACAGGATAGTAAAAAGTAGAAATTCATTACTGTGATATTGAGATGAACAAAGCTGATAAGCACTTTAAAAAATCCAATTTAATTTTCTTGAATGTTTTTAATCAAGAAAGCACAGTAACAGAGTTCTAACTAAAATAAAGATCCTTTTGAGTACGCGGGGTAGTTAAACTCTATACTGGCTGATGATTCTTACCACTGGAAAAGGTTCAAAATTACTGTTACAAAGGACTTCCCAACATGGTGTGTGAGACAGAGAAGCTTGTGAAATAATTCTCACTGCCTACATACAAGTTAAAAGTTTCTATGTATTTAAAAGAGCCCACAGTCTGATTCAATACGACTTAAAATGAGAACCTAGGTCATAAAATAGCATATTAGGCAAACTCTTCAGGGGAGGGGAGCAAATGTCTCCACTGACCCTGTGTCATGGTTCAAGCCCAGCCGGTAACTTGGAACCATGCAGCCGCTTGCTCACTCCCCCCATTTCTTCTTCCTCCAGCTCCCAGAGGGATGGGGGGAGAATCGGAGGAATGTAACTCCCACGGGTTGAGATAAGAACAGCCCAGTAACTAAGGTATAATAGAAACCACTACTACTACCAATAATAATATAAGATAATAATAATTAGATAATAATAATAATAATAATAATAATGTAGATACACCTGGTCAAAGCTTAGAAGCTTTGTGATAGTTGCCTTAGCCACCCTAGGTTCTCAACAGGGTGTCCTGTGTTCAGCTACAGCAGTCCTTTTTTCTCCTTCTTAGTAGCTGGTGCAGGGCTGTGTTTTTGACTTTCAGCCTGGGAACAATGCTGATAACACCGATGTTTTTAGTTCTTGCTCAGTAATCTTTACTCTGACCAAGGACTTTCTCAGTCTCATGCTCTGCCAGGGAGGAGAGGAAGCCAGGAGGAAGCAGAGACAGGACACCTGACCCAAACTGGCCAAAGGGGTATTCCATACCACAGCACGTCATGCCCAGTATAGAAACGGGGGAGTTACCTGGAAGGCCCAGATCGCTGCTCGGATCGGGCTGGGTGTGCAATTGCATCCTCTCCCCTTGTTATTTCCCTTATCATTATCATTATTATTGGTAGCAGTAGTGGTTTTGTATTATTCCTTAGTTACTGGACTGTTCTTATCTCAACCCATGGGAGTTATATTCTTCCAATTCTCCTCTTCATCCCTCTGGGAGCTGGGGGAGGAAGAAGTGGGGGGAGAGAGCGAGCGCCTGCGTGGTTCAGTTACCATCTGGGCTTAAACCGTGACATAAATAACATAAATAAATAAACAACTGCATATTCATTCAAAGTGGTCCTACATTTAAAGCCCCTTTCAGTTCACGTATCTTGTCAAAACTGAAGTATTGCTTTATTTCTTGTTTCAATTCAGATTCACAAATAACCTTCTACAAAACCTTCTACTGACAAAAGATTTATCCTAAGGACTTCCAGAAAATGGTTGCAGTGATTGGGTAGGGATGCTTAATCTTTAAGCATCAGAACTGGGGTCACGTAAAGCTTCTTGGATGATGTCATATTTGTTCCTTCTGCATTTTGATATGTATGTCAGTACTAAAGTTTTGCACAGTTTATTCCAGAATTTCCTTCCTCTCTCACAGAGAAGTAATATAAGAGTGTCTGAAGCAGGATTTTTATTATCTCAATATCAGAAGGAACTTCAGAGAATGTATCTCCAAGTTAAAACAGTTTTAAAGTCCTTTGTCCTCTGGAGCTTTTCTGTTTAGAACTGATTCGGATGCACAATCGATTCTTCTGGGGTGACATGAGATCCATGAGATTGTTGTAAGGGTAAGTCCTCTGATTGGAATCGCCATCTGTGTTCTGATTCACCCTCCAAGAACAATGTAGGAGACTCATCTGAGAGGAAAATTTTGAGCTATAACTCTCATTATACATCAGGCTTAAAGATTGCTGTGATCTCTAAGTTGGCTCCAGATCAACTCAGAAATAGTTTCACTAATCAGAAATAGTTTCACTAATCAGAAATAGTATGTGTCTTAGAAAGCCAAAGTAATTATAGTGAACTTTGCTGAGTATACTTCTGGGGACAGCAATGTCACACAGGACAGTACATCCTCTAGCTGTTGACTGAGTAAATGAGTGCAAAAAATGGCTACATATTCCCTGAATTTCCTTGGACAAGGAAATTAAAATTAATTATTGTTCCTGCATAA
Source organism: Nestor notabilis (assembly GCF_000696875.1). Classification (NCBI taxonomy): domain Eukaryota; kingdom Metazoa; phylum Chordata; class Aves; order Psittaciformes; family Psittacidae; genus Nestor; species Nestor notabilis. The sequence continues at coordinate 110,810 of NW_009920418.1, read as the reverse complement.
TTATTCATTTTTCTTATCACGATTCTAGACAATCTGCTAGTAATTACAATTATAAACTTAATAAATGTGTCCCTTCTTAATGTCCCAGGTTATAAACCTCTGTGGGAGTAACAGAGCATGCAGCAGGTTAGACCTCTGCTTTCCTGAGGACTGTAGGATTATTCCCATTATGCTCCCAAATGCATAGAAAAGACTTATTTATTTCTTTTTTACCTAAATTTCTCAGAAGGCTGCAATTGCAATTATGTATTAGTATACAAAAAATGAAAGTTTGCTTTAACAGAATTATATGTGCTGACTGGTCTGAAATTGTTATCCGAGTTTAAAGCAAATTCCTGTTCAATAACTTCTGACAAGGCCTTTTGTTTATCTTTATTTGTTTATTTATTTTTATGAATACTCAAATATCTGTCTGGGGAATAGCATGCAGTAAAATTGGAAATAGATCATTTTATTAGGATACAGCTTCAAAACCTTGGAAAAACATTGTTTGATAACCGATTCTGAATATATATAATAGTTGTACGGATGTTATGAATTCCTAAGCCCAGGAATATTTAAAGAAGTTTTCAACAAAAAAGAAGCTCTGGAACATAAGTGTGTAAGTAAGTGATCTGGGGGCTGGGGAGAGAAGCGGAAGAATTTCTATGTACTCAGAACCATGGTCTCAGATCAGGTTCTTAAATTGATTTGTTTGATAATCAACATAAACTTATCCATCCAGTTACACTGAGCTGTGTTGAGACATGAAGCTTTCCTGAACTCATTGCTATAATATTTTCATTACATTAATTGGCAAAAATTTGGATCTGCTTTATATCCAAGTTGGGACCAGTAGAAAGAATGCAGGCTTGTAGCAGTGTTATAAGGGGAAGAGTTTATTTTATTCTGTTTTTTCCAAATTGCAATTGACTTCACCAGATAATGATGAAAGAAATCTGAAAAAATTACTTGTTCATTTTGATGCTTATTTGCATAATTTAGCTGGAGTCTAGATCTCTTTGATTAAAGAAAGTGCCAAATAATTGCTAACCAGAATGAAGCATTTAGCATAAATTTTTCAAGAAAGTGCTGAAAAGTGAACATTTATTGAAAAAACGAATGGCATGAAGATTGTTTTTAGGGAAAATTAATAGAACTGGTAGTTTAGACTAGCCTCTCCCTGTAAAATCAGTAATATCCAATGACCTACTTGGAGAAGTGCTGAATTCCAACAGCAGTGTCTGACTTCAGTAACAGCTGTGGATTCTACATATTTTTTCCAAATCAAGACCACAAGCTCTTAAACCTGAAGCTAAATCCTTAAATTCAACCTTGGTATCTCAAAGACAAAAAGAAGCATTCTGCAGAGCTCTTTTTGTCTTATATTTATAGAACCCTGTCTTTGATTAGTCTCTGTGTGTTCACAAAAGGAAGTCAAGCATAAAAATAAGAAGAACTTCTATACTTTATCATGTAGATCCCGTTTCTAATCTAAACAGGAAAAGAAAACAAAAGAAAGGAAGGAAGAAATATATCCAAACAACCACTACAAAACACCCCATACTTCAAAATGTATTTCTAAAGAACCCATGAGACGTAAAATTCAAAAATTTCAACTTAATAGATATTTTAGGATGAGGAAGCATATCAAGGTGTAAGTACAAGTAAAACCAGGTTAGATTAGAAGTCCATCTAGGCCGGTACCTACCTTTGATAACGGCTATTTCACAAATGCCTAGGGGAGAATACCGTAACATGAAAAAAATGGCACTCCTCTAGAACAGTCACACAGCCTTAAAGAAGTTGTATATTAGGAACTTTTTTACCAATCAGGTTTTTTTTTTAGTTAAAAAGCCATTTTATGTCAATTTTAATGTAGTGAACAGTGACTCCAGAATTTCCTCTTCCATTTTTTCTGGACTTCTACCATGCTGGGTTTTGTCTTTTTAGTTCTTTTTATTTTTTCTTGTGCTTATTTAATTCTTCCTTGAGTCTTCTCTATAACCTTTCTAGTTTTTCTGTCTTTCTTTCAGGAGAACGGAACCTGAGCATCACGGAGACTCATATCCAGGATTTCTGTTTGTTTTATTCTCTATCCCTGTCCTAGAAATTTCTTTTTTTTTTTTTCCTTACTCTGATCACAGAGACTACATTTTCATATAAATGCATATCATACTTCCAGATCTTGTCCCTGGAGGACAAGAGACCATTACTTTATTACCAAGGTCAGAATTGTTTTTCCCATGTGCACCACTAATGAATTAGTGCCTCCTTCTGCAATGCATTTTTTTTGCCATTTTAGTGTTCAGTCGCTTTCTTTAGTAAGGGTGTCTTGCAGTTCTGCTCCACAGACTTTTGTCCTCACTGAATAATTTAGTACTATCAGTAAACTTTAACATCTCAGTGGCCACTTCTTTCTGCAAGAATTTCTGCATATACACAAACAGCATGGAAAGGCACATTCTTGCAGAAATCCACCTGTAATTTTTATTCACTATGAAAATGAATCATTCACTCTACTTTGTATTTTAATTAATAATACAGGAAGGTGAGAATCCTCTATTTTATATTATTTTAGCTTTCCATCCTTTACAAACTCTAATGAAGTCCTTTTTTGAAGCTTTTGAAGTCCATGTGAGACAAAGCAAATGGGTTTTGCTGATGAAATTTTCAATTGCCAAGGAAATAAAAAGTTGGACCAAACTTTGACAGCTAATTGAGGGTATTGTATAAAATTTTATTTGGTTGCCAGAATTTTTTTAAAGTCTTGCTTGTGGAAATCTCCACGTAATTAGATCCTAGAAAAGCGATAGAAGTACCCAAACTACTTCTAGAATCAAGAAGAGAATTTTCAAGAACATAACCTCTGGGAAGGTCATCAAAGTCAATAATGAGTCAATAGTGAAAGAGTTGCTTAAAGAATGCTGTGGAGGTCATAACAAATGATTATCAGCCAGTGAAAAAGTATGTTTGGAGGCTAACAAAATATTTTCAGTGAATTAAGCAAATACCAAAATTACATTGCTGGAAAAAAAAAATTTAAAGATGGACATGTGGGAATGTGGTAAAGAAAATTAAGTACAGAAGGACAAGACCTTGTCATTAGAAGATAAAACAGAGTGGGTTGAAGAAAATAAATAAGCAACTAATAAATTTCTTAGGGAATAAATGATTAACTGGAAGGACAATCAACTTTGTAATGAGTAAGATAATTAAACATTCAGAGAAGTAACAAGAGTTATAATTTGAAGTATTCGGAATCAATTACACAATTAAGCAGTTTATAATGAGGCAATTTAGGAAAAATAGAACTATAGACTAAAGAAATAGATGGTTCTGAGCAGATGGTTACTTATACTGGAATACAAGAGGAGTAAGACACTTAGAAGGTAACAGTCTATTAAGGAGAATATTGAATGAAATCGATATATGGAGCATATACCCTCAGTGCTGCACAGCCCTATAATGGGTAAGTCCCAGAAGAGGGCAGTGGTGCTCCATGAAGACCATAAAATGATGGTGGTCAAAGATTTAATGACTATGGTCTGGTGCTCTTCTTGAAAAGTACTTGCCTGGAAAGAACTGAAGTTGGGCAACAGGGTGTTGCAGAGTCATATTTGAACCTTGGTTCTCATGAAGGTGTAAGGTTCTCCTCTAGCACAGGACTGAGAATATTCAAGCTTTCTGTCTTCCAGTATGTATTTATTGTTGGAAGGTGGCACTTTCTTTGAAATATAGTGAGCATTGAGCTTCCACACCACATTAGGGTTTATCTCATTTCTCCTTGGGCTTGTCTAAAAAGATATGAAACGACTTGCATTGTTTGGCCTTCACAGGAGAAATGGTTCACTGAGATTCCTGGGGTCCCATTATAAGTTATAGCAGCTGTAATTTCAGCCACTTTATGGAGCAGTCCATTTGTGTCTGCTCCAGTTCCTAATGCTACCAGCCAGTCTGTAAAACGATCCTAATCTATTACATTTAAGTCATTTGAGTCATCTTTTTGAAGATTGTTGAGTGCAGAGATACCCATAAGGAAACAATGTAAGTTTTCCATATACCACATATGTTATATGTCTAGTGAAATGTACTGCAAGCATTTAAAAAACTGACAGTATTAAAAAACTGACAACTTTTCATGACCTTTCGTATTATAATGTATTTTAAACATATGGCAGGATTCAGTTCTTCTCGTGGATGTGGCGGATACAGTATGAATATTTCATGAATACTATGTTCATGTGAAAAAAAATTTGTTCAAGAAACAAGAAATTCAAGACAACACATTAGCCTTTTACATTTCAAGTGGGAAAACAGTAACTGATGAAATATATTATAATGAATATTTATGGAGAAACAGTGAATATTTATTGAGAAAGTGAAAATCAAGAGGTAAAACAGTAAAATCACAATTATGATGCATTGGCATTCTTTATCTTTTTGTTCTAGCTTTTGCTATTAATTGTAGTGTGGCATGTTTTGTTACTTCTTTTCATCTCTATTTGGTTTGTATTCTTTGTATTCTTTGTTTATTCAAAATACAAGATCCTTAAATCTTCTGACCAAACTGATAGATTTTCACATCTCTAAGTTATAACACTCAATTAAAGTTCAGAGTAAGTATAATTAGATGCTTATCATACCTTAAAGTATTTTATGTGTATCATAGGGGATTCCCTCTTTGGTGTCGTACAGAACTTATTTCTTACATTTTGTTCTTCCAGCTACATATTGGGTAATGTCCAATATGTTGTAATTAGGCTGCCTATACTGAAGAGAGGGAAGCATAGTGCAGATTTGTACATTAAAGAGTACTGCTGTCTAAGGTCAAATATGCTTCAGAAAATTATGCAAATAATTTGGCTGAGTCTTTGGAGATTCAAAGACACTTTCATGCCGTAGTTATGAAAGAAGGCATTACTGCAGAATTCATGATTTAGAAAACACCTGTAAGAGTATTAGCAGGGTCCTGGCAGGACCTGTGGCCCCTTGGGGGACCCATGCTGGATCAATCTGTTCCTGAAGGACTGCACGCTGTGGAAAGGACCTACACTGGAGCACTTCATGAAAAACTGCAGTCTGTGGGAAGGACTTACATTGAAGAAGTTCATGGAAGACTGTCTCCCATTGGAGGGACTCCATGCTGGAGCAGGAAAAGAGGAGTGAGGAGTGCTTCCTAGTGGAGGAAGAAGTGTCAGAGGCAACATGTGATGAATTTGCCACAACTCCCATTCCTCGTCCCCCTGTGCTGCTTTGGGTGGAAGGAGGTAGAGAAAGCTGGGAGTGAAGTTAAGCCTTGGAAGAAGGGAGGATTATGGGGAAGATGCTGTACGATTTGATTTTCTTTCTCATTATCCTACTCTGATTTTATTGGTATTAAATTAAATTACATTTTCTCCAAGTTGAGTCTCTTTTGCCTGTGATGGTAGATGCTGAGTGGTCTCTCCCTGTCCTTATCTTGACCCATCAGCCTTTTGTCTCCTCTGTCCTGTTGAAGAAGGGAGTGATAGAAAAGCTTTGGTGGGCACCTGCTGTCCAGCCAGGGTCAATCTGCCACACAAGTGGTGCTCTACTCTGCATCTGTTTCCTGATGCATGTAACTTCTCTGGTCAGGAGGTAGTCTGGTCCTTCTCTAACATTGGCAAGGGTAGTAGCTATTTAATTTTCTTTAGGCAAATCCAATCCTATTGGTCATGAAAAAGCTAAAAAGGGTACCTCGAACTGTTAAGGACTACATGAAAATGGACATAGAAAGCTTGTAGTGCACAGTAATTGCTTTTTGTATCTTAGATAACCCTCCCCTTATTTGATAAGTAGCCATAGATTTGAGTACACTTTAAACGTGCACTCGTCAAGGAAGCCATTAAAATAGAATAAACCATTCAAATTAGGGGTAATTTTAAGAGGGCTCTTTCAACTGACTAACACCAAATGTGTTCCATGAATTCTGTACCATGATGTCATAAAGTTTTCCAGAGTCATCTTCTTGTAAACATAATTCTGACACAGTTTACGTTTTAAACTTAATTCCTTCTTTGAGGAGGACAATGCCTGAAGTTGAATGAGAATAAAGGAATTCTGCTAATATTTGCATTTTTATATTAAACAAAATGTCACAACTATTTAATTAATAATGGCATGGCAGTTTTCAAAACAACCTCAGTAGCCATCTGTATTGCTGAGCAAAAGGAATACTGAGGGAAAAATTAATGTGTACTATTCCCATAATTAGAAAACTCTTATGTTAGGACCAAGCTTACAAAACACATGTTTGTGTTTATTAAATGTCTTTATTAAATGTCTGTAGTGTTACCTTCAGCCACACAGTTGCTGTCATTCATGCCCTCAGAAGGCCTTTCCTGGCTTCTACATTCATACAGAATAATGTATCTAGTTTATGATTCTGACTTGAGACAAATTTACATCCTCCAAAAGTTTGTAATAATTATCTTGCTGAATATTCCTTGCAGAAGGGTATTACCACTTGTGCTGACTATCTTAGAGAATAATTTTTGGGGGCAATATTGAAATAGTAACTGAATTACAGGACTAAAATAAGAAAAAAGAAAATTTAAAAATTATTTACTGTACCCTTCAAAATGTTGCATGGTAGAAATCTCTTGCTCAGTTGTTATCCCAAAGCATGTATCTCAGGACAGTCAAGGAGACATGTGAACTGCGGACTGCTTGGATAAAATTGAGTGGTCAGCAATGAGTTTGTCTTCATTGTGTTACAGTCATGTCCCTGTCTTAGAATGAAGTAATGTATCTATGGTTATTGTTAGTTATATATCAAGAGTAACTATAACTTTATACCTGTCATTGATTTAAGGTACAGTATTATGTCTGCAGAGGACATAGATGGCAAGCTGAGCTTTGCTAACAATGAAGACAGGTAGACAGATGGCTTAAACAAGGCTTATAGTTTTAATGAAGAAAAAAGTCCTGTCATACAGAGGCACAGCAATGTTTTGGCATTGGAGCAAAATTCAGGCTCAGGAACACCACCCGAGACATGGAAAGCTTTATCACTTGAAGGATGACTTTACCTGAAGTGTTCTTACCCACCACAGTGTTCCCATACCTTCTGCAGAAAGACTAGTGTTATTTAGGCTGCAAATAAAGTCCCATGTTATTACATCTAGTTGATAAAAATAAACACAAGACTATGGAGATAAATACATATATGCAAGTATGCATACACATAAATATATGAAGATTAGGCTGTATATGTAAGGATGTTGTCTTTCAGTATCCCTAGCAACCACGCTGATGGGACTACAATGAAAGAACTGTTTATCATTTTTCCACCCTGCATACCCATGCTTTGTTTTGCTGGATTGTGAGATGCCTCCACATGCTGCTGCAGTAAATGTTACCTTTCCTGGTATAATCAATGGAAAGTCACTAGACATTGGATGGTTGGAGGACTATAACACATAGCATAGGAGATGAGGGAGCGGCCAGGGAAGGAGAAGGCTAACTGGGAAATCTATTGGTTGAGTTCGAGTGACATCAAAAGTCCGGTTGGGTCCAGTCAGCAGATAGGTTGTGCTATGTATCTCTTCAGAGAAATTCAAACTTGACTGGATGAGAGTGGGAGTCACCTGATCTCGGTGGGACGTTAGCCCTATTTTGGGGTACTCAATGACTTCCAGAGGTTCTTTGATGCCCATTTGCACTGTGGTTCCATGAGTCTGTGATGTGATGTCCCAGTGCAAAAATGTGTCTTTTTAAATTCCCTCTACCTTGGTGCCTGAAAACATGCGGATGGAAACATAGAGGGACTGGTGCATTCTTACAGAAAGCAAGACAAAAAATGTTCAAGTGTTGTGTTTACATTAGGTGAAATTTTCAGTAAAGATAATAATAAAAAAGTGTAAAAACAAGTAGCAACTTCAAAGCTTAACAATACATTAACTGTTGATAACAGAAAAAGAAAAAAATCCTTTTAGTCCAGAGGTGTAGCTATTGATTCCAGATGTTTTTTGAAAATTCTTAGCACTTAAGATATGTAATGTACAAATAACACTTGACAGTCCATGTTAGGCTATAAAATGTCAAAAAACCCTGCAAATCCTAGTAGCAACTTCTCAGTGTTTACAAACAATGAAACTTTGAACACATTACATTTTTATGTTTATTCTTCTACGTCTAGTGCCTGTAGCTTGTGTGCTTTTTCAGGAAACACCTGCCTTGTTTGGAAGTTCTGAAGTAGAAGGCATAAATTATATTCCTTGAAAACTTTTACCTTTTAAAAAGCATTACACTTGTTTTAACTCCTGTAGTATAGATGTGTGTTACCTTTTATCTTGCCAATTTGGTGCAGCTTTTCAAACAGCAAGATGACCTCTGCTGCTGTAATTACATGTAAATCACATTGATAATTCCTTTGGAATTTATTTTCTACTTGTAAATGCAATATAACGTTTATTAGCTCTATGCTCTTTGTGACTAGCCTTTCACTCCAGCTTCTGTGTTATGGCAGTCTTTTATTTTTGCAAGTTTAATCAGTGCTCCATTACTATTTTAGTTACTGTAGTACAGTAAGAGTGTGCCAGAGACTGTAGATGGATTCTGTAAAGCAGAACAGACTTTTTAATAATGGTTCTCAGTGACTATTTACATTTGAATTTATCACAAAACGTGTTTTCTGCAGAGAATATTTGCAAAGTTATTTCAATTATGCAAAATTTCCAACTCTGTGTTAGACTACATTTTGAGCATATTTTTTAGTAATTTTTAATTCTTGTGATGAAAAACCTGCATTCTTAATGAAATATATTGATATTAGCAGAAAGCGTATAAGATCTCAGAAAACTGGATAGGGAACTGGAAGAGTTTGTAGAGAGCTTGTAGAGTCATGTGCATCTCTGAGAAGTACTTGGAAATCACAGCCTGAAAGAAACAATAGATTAAAAAGTAATATCTGCAAGGTAGTCACAAAACTTTTATGAACAGTGATGGGGTAAGAATATGTATAACATAACCTTGGTGTGAAGGAAATATCCTGACCAAAGATTGCTGGTTTGCTTACCCACAAAACACATAAGGATTGGGAGGAAGCAGAAAAGTTTCACAGATAAAACTTGAGAAGTACATAGGCTGAGTTGCTGAGACTTTCTCTAGTTCCTCACAGAGAGGCTGAGATGGTTTCCTGGTTTTGGTTGGGATAGTTAATTTTCTTCCTAGTAGCTGGTATGGAGCTGTGTTTCAGATTTCAGATGAGGATAAAGATAACGTTGATAACATACCCATGGTTTAATTATCACTGGCTAGGTTACAAAACAGGGACACATTTTTCATCTCCTTGAGAGTAAAATGGAAAGATGTAAACAGGGAAGAGCTTTAAGGTGATTTCAGCCATACATCTAGTGATTTCCATTCTGTGAGTACTTGTAAACATGGTTAATCTTGTGCCTTCAAGTATCTCTGTTAATAAATAAGCTGAGAATAAGCAACTTTGACATATCATAAAGTTCAGTTATCTTCTCTGTTTAAGTTCACCCATTACTTTTGGTCAGGGTGTTGGGTTTTTTATGTGTGTGTGTGTCAGAAAGTATTTGAAAAGCTTATTTCTTTCCCAAAGGCTAAGCCATTTTTCTAAAATAATTCTAACTTTAAGTGATTTCAGTGGAATCGTGATTAAGGTGATTAATGAAACAAAACAGCTGACACACAAATTGTTTTCAATGATTTTCACAGGGAGACATTCTTGGCAAGGTATTGAGGAAAGCAGTATGGGGGAAAGCAGTTTGGAAAAATCCTCCCCATCTTATTTAGGCATCTGAGATAATTGTCTTCCTTTATCTGGATGTCTAAATGCTTATCCCATCTGGCTTTCAATTAGGGCATACTCCAGCACCTAAGTCAGCGTAGGAGCCCCATCTTCCTGGTGTCTCAGTGACTGGTGGGTGATACATGCACACCATGCAGAGCAGGAGTGAGTACACAGTAACTTGCATACTGTGCATCCGTACCTCAACATTTTTTAGACTTTTCAGTGCAAAGTTGCAAGTTCACTGTTGCCCATTTCTCATTAAAGCTTATCAGTGTGTGGGGAATCACCTCACATTATGAACATCCTTTTTATAATCTCTTATCTGAATGTGCATGGGACTTCAGCAGTCCTTTCACTGGATCCTTGAAAAACTGCCTTTGGTTCATTTTCTCATACATCCACTAAATACAAAAAACAACTATGACAATGAAATATAAATTTCTAAGGCAAATTTCAATTTTATGTGCACAGTGCATAAGAAAAACAAACAGTTTAGGCATGGAAACATAGTAAGCATGAGGAAAGTAGAATCTTGCCCATTTGGCAGCAAAAAGACAAAGGATAAATTCAGGCATATTGTCTAACTGTACCTTTACATCCACTGCTCTGCTGTATTTTTCTGTGCTTGGACTGCCCTGGGCATATGGTAATGTTTCAGAAAGGTTATAATTAGAACACAAACGTCTGCAAAGATTTTTCTCAGTGAGCTAAGGTTGAACTAAAGATTAAATTAAAATAAAGCTGTATACCTAAGGAGCTTCAGGCGTTTCTATCATTATTATTATTTATCATTTCTATCTGTATATGACTGAAGATTGTGGGCAGAATAAATGAAACACAACTGTTCTTTATTATTTTATTTGCTTTAAGCAAAATACATATTCTTTTTCCAAAATATAGAGTTTTCAAATAATAAGTTCAAAAGGACACTGGTATTTGGCAATGTCAATTTGGTAATGTTAAAATTTAACAGATTTGAGTGCAAGTTACCTATCCTTAGAAATAGTAAGGACATTTTATGTTTCTTGCTTTATTTATCATGAAATAAGTACTCACACTTTGTCTAACATCCTTTTTTAGACAATATGCTTAAAATGTTTTCATCTCATTTTAAAGATTTGTTCATTTAATAACATTCAAACAGTCAATTATTGCTTCATGAATCAAAAGTACCTTAGACTTTTCAAAAAGCACTAGGCAGTCGTAACACATAAGGGCAGTTCATGATCATTGAAACCCAGTCCCTGAAAGCAAATACAGCATCGAATCACTTCAGTGGAACTTTGAACCTCCGGAGAATGATTGAAGATCTTGGCAGGTGTCATTTACTGTGTCATTCACCTTGAAGTTTCCCTGGCTAGACATGTGGTTACTTTACTAACAAATTTCAGACTGCTGGGGTAGACAAATGTTCTGTCTCTCCAGTTCATTCAGTGCATACATCCAAATTTATATTTGCCCCCTTGGGCAAAAGTCAGTGCTATTATCCATCTGTCCTGTATTTTCTCCTTGACCTGTTCATGCTCACTTCCTGGTTCAATGGGATAGTTTAACTACCTGTACAATTTTCTTTTATCAGTCTCAGAAATCTTGTGTGCACTTATACAGAAAAGCAAAAAAATTGTATCAGACCTACTGGATGATAAATAATTCTGCAGTTAATGTCATGTCTCACACAAAGCATAAAGTACTGTAGTTTAAAAGTTATATATGACTTAATTCAAGAAGTATATAGTTATATGCAATATATATAAAAATAAAACATATAGTTACACATAGTTTATTCTTAAAGCAAATTGTCAGCATTTGCAAAAAAAGAAGAAAAAGAATCTAACAGAGATGGTACACTGCTTTTTGTTAAAGTCACACCAATTATATAAGTTCTTTTACTCACAGTATTACACTATTCTTTTTTGAAGACCACAGCATAAAGAGCTATTGCTCATGTGAGACCTGCCCTTATTTCCTTTCGGTGTGCAGGACTTCAGTGAATCTGTTATGATCACCATTTCCTATTGAACTGTCATGACGAACTTGGAGAGATACCATCCAGGATGCAGGTGTTCGGGTCAAACAAGAGAGAAGGAAGTTCAAAGGCATTCCCTCCCACAATTCCTGATGCTGTAATGCCAGCACACTGTGTCACAGGAAGTCTCTGAAACACCCATACAAGGGTGTACTCAACCAGTGGAACACTCTAGGCATATGTTATAGCAGCTGAAAGTCAAAAAAATGAATAGATTTTATTCATCAGTAACTGAAAATTTGTTCAGCTATATTGAAAAAGCATGTTCAATTATGCGAGTCTTATACTCTGTCTTCCATAAGTTAGACATTAGCTTCACCATCCTATCCAGACTTTCCCTGTAAATTTGCAATAAAAGGTGTTGTTCAATAAACTTATCATCCTGGCTTTTTTTCTGATTGCATATAATAGCTGGAAAACTCTTGAAACTGTATATGTCCCTCTTGTTATCAAGAAAACTAAAATTCCTCAAGCGCTTATGTGGGAAAGAGGGTTGGAATTAATTCCTCCATCCTCTCCTCCCATGGGACACACATAACTTTTGTAAGCTTAATGAAATTTGCTAAGATTTCTGTATATGTCATTAAGCAACTCAGGGAAACAATTGCCATTTTGTTCTTCAGACAGCCATCAGTCATAACCAAACAAGCAGGCAACTTCTTTATTCACATCAGCAGGTGATCTATATAAAGAAGGCTTGCTTTATACAGTACTGTTTGGACTGCAGTGTAATAAAGATGTAATTCATTGTTGAGATGTCAGTTTAATTGAAGTCATTATGTCATCTAATAACAATTGCTATTTAAACCATAGGCATTGGTGCTAATATTAGCATGTAAGTAGTAACTACATACAGTGTGAAAACATTAAGAACAACAATAAAACAAAGTACGCACAATAAATAGCTAACATTTAAGTAAGTCATCTTTCATAGATACTGAGCCAAGAAGGAAGGTGATGTCTATCTTGCCTAGTAAGACTTATTTAAAAAAAATTAAAAATGCTAAAACAGTTTTTACAGTCGTGTGCTGCAAGATAGCAAGAAAAGTCAGATTAAATCTTTAAATGTTGTAGTGCCAAGGTAAAATCCCTGCATTTTGCTAAGACTCTGTGGCTAGTACTGCTTTTTTGTGTGTGCATTATAATCAACTGTGTGATTGTGCATTTTATGTTCAATTTCCAGAGCAGCATCTTAATGACCATTGCCCAGGACTATTGGCTTCCCTAAATGTTCCCTGGAGTAACGTTTCACTTATAAGCATCATTTTAAATGTAGCCTTCTGTAGCATTTTTCTTGTGATCCTCAACCTCTGCAAAGGGGTTATGTTTTAAGAACATGTGGTGAATGCTGGCCACCTGTTAAGAGCTAATGATGCCGAAAGAAAGCCTGTTATGTCAGGACATTTTCTTAGGGAAGGTAATAAAAAAGACAGAAATCTTTCAAGCTGGAGCAGCATTAACTTTAACCTGTTTTGGACTCCTCCCTTATAAATGCTGCTTCAAAGGTAGACATAATCCTTTTGAAAGAATTGGGTGAGGGTAAGAACAGGGAGGTTTTGGCATGATAACTGCAAATGTGCAATTTTCTCTGCAAGTTTTACACTCCTAACTGGAAAAGAGGTTTAATTTAATCTTTCCTTTCCTCTAGAGAGCACTGGATAATAAAAAAATCTATAGTCAGATTAAGATTTATCTGTTCAGTAACCGTGGGCCTGTCTTTTCTGGTACACTTGGCATACTACATTGTCAGCAAAACAGAATGGATGGTTTCCAAATCCATTTGAAAATAATCCCATTCTGGTGACAAAGATATCTTTAAATGAAGAGACAAGAAAGACAGATTTACATTTGCAGACCTAAATAAAGGGGTAAAATATAAATAAGGCTCAAATTAAAGGTGAAAAAACCACTTATTTTCCTCTCTTTTCCTGTTTAAGATTAAACTGTTTTGCAACGTATCCAGCAGATATGTAGATAACATCTGCCTAAACTTGATAAAAATTTAGGGTAAGATTTTTTAGGCATGTTTAAATTTAAGTATGCAATCAGTAGATTTTAAAAGGAAAAATGGGGTGGGGTGAGGTAGAATTACATATTGCTGAAGAAACTGGAGCCATAGTGTTACAGCTTTGGCTTCAAAATGCATTTTTAACTTGTCTCCAGATGCCACTAGCAAAATGAATAGTTTGGATCCACAAAGAGAAGAAAGGGTGTATTTGTGCCAACATATGTTTGACATCCTTATTTTTGTTTGGCACCTAGAGGAACCAGTGCTTCTCATGGGATTCAAAGTTCAAAGTTAGGTGCCATTTTTGTAATTACATACAGATGCATAAGTAGGATCATAGCAGGCAAATGAAGGGGTTTTTTCTTTACAAAACAAGGTGCACTTGTCTGTATTCTTTACTAATCAGTTACAGGGACTGCCATTGTTTTAAGCAGAAGTAGAAATTATAATGTCAAAGAATGTCTTGGCCAGTAACCCTATGCAAACCTCATAGTAATCAGCTAAATAACATCCATGTATGTAAAGGGTTCCTTTTTTTTGAAGAATTTGTATCTGGATGTAGGATGTCTCATTCTTTTATTTATATTAATCTTGAGTAATACTTACTTCCATTCCAGTCCAAGTGATGCTAGCAGCATAATGAGGCCAATTAGATTATGACTGATAAATACTTCTCCTCAAACTTCATGAATACTTCGGAACATAAATGTGAATATATAGTAAGTTTTAGCTTTTATAAAATCAAGTTGGTGCAAAGAGCTTTCCTTTCTTCAATGACCTTTTTCATAGAGGCTGAATGATTCTTTCAGTTCCATTTTTATTTAGTTAATATCACATGCAGTTTCAAACATAGAAAACAAAGACAATATGTATTACATTAGTATAATGTGTAGAAATTCCATCCTTTGAGTTCTGCAAATGCTTTCAATGGAAATATAATCATAACTGTAATTACTTGGCTTTGGAAGTAAAGAACAGTAGCATTGAAAAATTACTTTCTAAAATTACTCTTACTGAAACAAAAGCAAATCTGTATTATGAGAGAAACAGCAAATAAACAATATGATTACTATTTTTAGTGGAAAATGATCACATTTAGGCATGCAATTGTATCTTGACTGCAGTAGCTTTCATTGTACCTTAATTGTAATCATTAAATTAGAACTTGTAAAAAACTTTCAGATTATAATATTTAAAAAAATGAAAATAAAAGTAAATAAAAAAAATGAATATTTTAAAAGTTAATCTTTTATAAGCGAATTATTCTATGAGATTATAAAAAATTCAATTAAATATTTGCTAATTTTCACCTTATTTTTCAACTAAGCTCAGTTCTCAATTGATTTTCAAAAAGATATTTTAAATACCTCATTTAACTAAATTTTGCCTGTTTTCTGTGGATAAGAACAGTGTGTCTGAAAAGTGGCCTCAACACATGAACTCAGGTGCTCATTTTTCTCTGGCACCATTACTGACAGAGGAAGAGGGGAGGCTGCATTCTTGCTCTCTGCACTGGGTGTCGTCAAAATTGGCAGCTCCAACAGGAGGATCATTAAGTCCCATCTGAGAAAAAATCAGATAGGGAGACCTTTAAAATCAGTGCATTTTGTCAGAGTGTTTAACAAGAATGTTATGTATACATATATAATTCAAATGCAATATATAATACAGCATGCATATATAACAACAGACCTGATTTTTCAGCTAAAATGGATGTTGAATGAAAAATAGGTTTTGCCTAACTGTATAGCCCTTGACTTTGTCTACAGGGACAGAATATTCCATTAACAGTTGGATTCTTACATAAGCAGTGTATTAAATTTTCAACTGAGGTTGGTGGAAAATATTCTATTAAGTGAAAGCAGTAATATGATAATGTAAGTCTCTGCAAGAACATCAGCAATAACTGATGAATGAATGAATGAGAACTTCTTGTCTTGTTCCAGCAAATGAATGCTTCTTGGGTTAAATATATTTTAAAGTCAATGGAAGTATTATAAAGCAAGTAAATTATTATTAAGTATTAATTAAGTATAATAAAGTATTAATACAGCAGGTAGTCATATGATACTCAATTCTAGACTTATTAAGATTCTTCGGAGTTTAAATTTCACTTGTCTAGAATTTCTGCTCGACTAAGATTTAAATATGTAACTGTAATGAAGCGATTCTAAAAAATCCTCTTCCAAGTTGCCCATCGACATATGCTTATGTATTTTCTGTAAGGCTGGTATTTTCCCTAAAAGGAAATAGTATAACATGTTCTAAAAGCATAACTCTCTTCTAAAAGCATGTAATTCTCTCTATGTAACGTTTAGAACACTTACGTATCTGCGTGATGATCCATGGATGATGTGTACAAGTTTAAAACACATCTGGGTTCAAAGGCTTGATACTTAAATTGCTAGGTAAATCCAGGAATATATGCTGGGCCTTAGTACTGGCCTTTCAGCAATTCTAGTTATATCACGTGCATATGCCAATGACTGAATAATCCATAGCCATAATAACTGATTCATGGTTTCAAACATCTTGCATAAACAACTATCTCCCGTAAGATACCTGCTTGGCCTCATTTTGAGCTGAAATTTAAAAAAAAATATTTTTCTGTAATATTCTATAAAAAAACAATGTGTGTTTTAGTGCAGACATAATAAATCAGATCAGCATTTCTATTGGGAAGTAATATCTCATGGGCACAGTAGCACAGAGACCTACAGTAAAGTTCAGCTTTGTAACTCTCTCATTGGTCTGTTTGGGTTTTTCTTTGTATAACAAAACAGGTGTCATCAACATTTGGAGCCAACATTCATGCCTGAACAGCTACATTCTCAAAGTAAACAAAAGACAAAAGCAGTCATTACTTTCTTTTTATATGGATTCATACCTTCTGGGGATGAGATAAATGAAGGTAAGCTGAAACCTTTAGATGTTGTCTTCATCACTGTTGACACTCTTCCTTGGGGGCTGACAGCTGCTAATGAATTCATTTTAAACATGACACACAAGAAGAACAAAAAATGCTGGTTTTGTTTTGTTTCCTTCTTGAAGAAGAATAACAATAGCAACTACAAGAATAACAACCACGGAGGTATAAAATTGAAAGAGTATCACTAAAGGGATGTTAGTATGTTAGGTTAGCAATATTCCAATGTAAGAACAGCCATTGCAGGGAACTTTATCTTATGTTGATTTTTCTAAATATACATATTTATACAGCTATGACTGTACTTAATGAGGGCATTAGCATAGAATTAAATTAGCAGTGTGTAAACCCAGACTGTTTTTCAAAACATTTAATTTGAAGGCATGAGCCTATGTTCCTCACCCCTCCCTTTCAGGTGGGACTGAATTTGAGACATAAAGACATACAGGATCAAAGTTTTTCCATGTTATTTTCCCCCTCATGTCATGTTTATTTTTATATATATATATTTATTTCGATCTAATTTGACTTGCTATTCTTTGCTTTTGAATGAAATACAGGAAGAAAAAAATGAGATAGCAATCTGTGCAGAATTAATTCTGCTGGCAGAAATTCCTCACAATTTATTAAAATGCGAGGTAAATGCACTCAGCAAAGCATAAAGAAGTGTTTGCAGGTTTCTACCATTATCTGAAACAATATTTGTTTCTGGACAGCTTGAGCCTGTTCTTTTGTGGACTCTGTATTAAAAAAAGGGTCCTCTCTCTTTCTGATACTCTGTTGTTGATGTATCAGATTCTGCTATAAATTTAATTCAAAAAGGTGTCACTTGGCACAGAAGTGTTGCATAGGGATATTTTTCCCCCAGGCTGCTCTTTGTAGAATGCAGTTTCTATGTGCAGATACTACTTTTTACAAGTCTATTATTTCCTTACTCTCAGCTCTGATCTACACCAGTCTGCTTGCAAATTTTTGCCATCACTGGAAGGTAGTCACAACTTTTTTAAGCAAGCATATTTAATGTAAAAAGCTGTGCGCTGTACTTGCACATTTGAAGATTAGTTTGTACTCCTTTTTATTGCCGACAGAGATTTGAAGGAATAGCAGCCATTGTTAAAGAGAATGGAATATAAAATAAACTTTTATTGCTCTAGAAACAGTCTGTTTCTTACCTTTCCATAGTGATACATGAGACTTCTGCACACTTTGGCAACAGATATCTTATAAAACATTTACTTTTTTTCCAAACATCAGGCAAATATATGCCCTTTTGTGCTTATATCTGAAAGAAAGTATCATATACAGTTTAAAAACTAACTCATTAGGCAGCATTTAACTGTTTAAACCAGCAGTTCCATCCTTTGCAAAACAGCTATACTCTTGTCAGCTGCAGTAAAATTTACTGCTAAAGAAAAGTGTCAGAAGTTACATCTATTGCTGTTAAGCTTCACATAAATGAGATCACACCTTCTGATCTCTTCCTAGTAATAGTGCCAGCGCTTAACACATTGCTCAGAAGTTGTGACAGGACACAGAATAAGTTTTTAAAGTTACACAAGCTGTACTCTTCAAATAATCTCTTACCTTCTGGATAAAAAATAATGAAAATTTAGATTGTTCTTAAACACAGTTGTGTTGGGTGTATGAGCAATGTTACACCAGGAAAGGAAGTAAATATAGTTTTGGTCAGAAGAGACAGAATCTTAGCCCTACTCTTACACAATTTGGGAATGAGCCTGTTGCTACTGAATAGGTATGTATGTAGGTATGTATGTATGTAGGTATGTTACATACTGAATAGGTATGATGTAGAGTCCTAAATTCTTGTCGTCAGCATTGAATTAAAGCATTGACTGTATATTCATCTTCTATTCTTCACTGTGTGCTTCAAAACCCAGGGTCTCAAATGATACCAGCTGTCTAAGACCAGTCAAGCAATGTCAAGTACGGTCTTTTTGCTCTCTCTTTGCAATCTCCCTATCTTCATCCACTGCCACTGTCATTCCTCACACTTTTTCTACCTTACGCATTGTGGTTCAGATTTTGGAAAACACCTGCTTTTGCTGTGACACCCATTGTTCATGGTGATTAAGAGCTCCAAAGTGCTAATTTGAAACATATAAGAGAGCACTTGACTCAAAGATAGTGGAGTCTAAAAGACAAGGATAAGGAAAACAGTACCTGGGAAGGCAAGAGTAACAGTAAAAACAACATACTACTGGGTACCCCCTCCTGTTTTCTTTCTTTTCTTCCTTCTTCCCCATCATTCCCTGCCCCTTTCTTTTTCTAAGCAGCAGTACTACAGGTATTGCTAGGACAAGTTTAGCTACAAGAAGAATGTATCATGCATAAAGCCTGCTGGTGTTCATGTCTTCTTGAGAAATCCTGCAGCTGCTCTGTTGTTTTGAACCTCCAGCTAGCTTACGACTGCTACTTCCATGGCTTTGTCAGCTGTGAATGGAGGGTTTACTGCATGATACTAGGACTTCAGGTACCACAGAACATCCTTCATGATCCTGGGCACACACCACAAGAGAAGACATCCATGTTGGATCTCGTTTTCCTCCTACCTCTCTCTCACTGCTATTTACTCAATCTATTTTGCAACAATAACTGTACAGGCTCAGTTCCTGGGTGCCTACTCTCTTCATTTTCTTTGATCTACCACCCTATGCTTTTATTTAGGTTTTTTGAGTGCTTAATAAAAGGCAGAGGCTCACTTTTTACTGGAGACAATCTGGAGGAGGGAAATGTGTCAGAAAATATCTCTGTGGCATCGGTCATTTCCGTGATATAAATAGCACACATCCTTAGTGCAATAAAGCATTTACACCCTCGGAAGGAAATTTGATCACTCATGGATTAAAAAGGAGACATCTCTGAAACTTCCCAGAAAAAAACTGATGGAAAAGAATAAAAGTCTTGGGAGTGGAGATGAAAGTTCATACATAGGTTAGATAACAATTCCAGTGCAAGATCCTGAAACACATTTTGCATTTATCTTTTATAGCTGAGACTCTGTTCTTGCTGCCTGTATAATTTCCTTGTCCACACAGATCTTGTTTTTAGTCCAGTGACTTGTGTGTTTAACATTGTATTTTTGTAGAACAAAATGATCTCATTTAAACTGGGACACAAATCAGGAAAAATACTAGTTAAAACAGTGTAAATACAACAGTAAAAAACATGGATAAAAAAGCTCCAGGCTTTAATGACAAAAATACACATTCAGCAGTCTTACCAAATAAGAAATAAGATAAGGGACATGAAGAAAGAGGACCTTATGCTTATGAAGGGGGTTACAATTTAGATTTTCAGACTAGTTTGTATAGACTTAATTGAGATCATTTCTGCCAGAGAAAGGCAAATTGCTAAAGGTCAACAAGACAGCAACTCACGTTCTGTGCCTGGGAGGTGTGTGATTATTGCTACCAAAGTGTATAATCTTGTCTTTTTTGTATGTGAATCCTTTGCGTTTTATTGCTAGTGAAAGCCTACATACATTAGAGAATAGCTTCAGTACAGTCATCCAACTGCATCTCTTGCAGTTTAACTAGATTAGTTTGGTCTTGGGGTGAATGGTTAAGATATGTTCAGGACCTTTTGCAATGTTATTTCTGAATTCATATGTGAGTTTGGGTCTTTATGTTGCCTTGTAGTAGCAGGTAAAGCTAATACTGGCATTCCACGTTTCACCATAGAAGTTATCAGCACTCAGTCTTAATGGACTGCAGACCTTTCCCTCAGCATAATGGAGGAATAACTCAACCTTTATTTCCTAAAGAAAAGTAAGGAGACACAACATCCTTCACATATGTTTAGCAAATAGACCCAATATGTAGGTAAAGATAATGCAAAAACTCTAATACACTGTTATCTGGTGCTTTCTACAGCATAAATTTGTGTAAATCTGAGTTAATCCTCCTACAGTCCCATTAAAATCAAAGGACAGATAGGCAATAGACAGAACTTGATTCCTCTGGCCTCTTCTAGACATTTATCTTGGGATTAGATGAGCAGCATGAGCTGCCCTTTGGAGGAAGTCTTTACCTCCGCTGACTGTGGAAAGGACCTAGGATGCCTAGTTCACACACATTTCAGCGTTTTATTTTTAGGTACCCAACACATGAGTTTCTTCTCTCTACTGCTGCATGTAACTGTTGGGTTTTATTGCTTCATCATCATTCTTCGAATATTTGTCATTTTTACGTTGTTATTATAACCTTTTCTTTCACTAACTCATATATGGAATTCTCCAGTAATGACCTCAATCTACAAGGAGACATGATAATAATTGCAATTTGCTGTGATATTTCAGTGGAATATTGCCATGAAAAATTTCATGTTTAACAGGTTTTACTCAATACTTGCACTGCTAATTTCAGTAGTCAGCAAAGGTTTCTTGTGTTCAAATCAAACCTGAAACACTCTCTTGACCTGCTTGTTGTTGGACTCCAAGTGAAATTACAGACCACCAATCAAAAAATCATTTAAGTGCACTGGTTTATTTTACTTTGTGGGGGTTTTTCGTGTTTTTACACCCAGCCACAGTCTTTAACACATGTGGTTTTGTAATTGTGATATGCTGGGAAAGTTCAGAGTGCTCATTGGCCTTTTAGCTTTTACTTCCAGCTGTGGGCTTGTACATCTAGTATTAATGAATTGGGCTGTTGGGCACATCAAATAGCTCACTGGAAGTTTGCACTTACATTTTGTTTGAATTTGCACTATTTATGTCAAATCTTTTCTTCAGTTACTAAGACCCAACAACAAAATATCAAAAGAAGTGAAGAATTACCTGAAATAGTCCTCTTAAACTGACATATACATTTTGACAACAGTTTTAACTCTTCAGGTAAATTTTAAGTTCATTAGACCTGGATCCCATGATATGTTTGTTTACTAGCTAGCATATTGAAGGTCTGCTTTTAATAAGAGCCTTTAATCATTAACCTAATAATAGTAATAAATAATCATAACTACTTTCCATATTTAATGGAGTATCTTTGATTAACCAAGGGATGCTTATTCATCTAGCTTTGAAAACAGAAATAGAAGAGTGCCAATAAGTCATGGGCCAGCATATGATTTTGAAGCATGCAAGACAAGAGTTTAGATGCATGTTTCAAATCACAGAGGTGAGAGTTCCGTGCACTTGGACAGCATATCCTATACAGCTTTTTATTTCTTTCTCAAATCATATATGAGACTGCACATCCACGTGTATGCTTCTTTGGCATTTGACTGTCAGCAACAATTATATTCATAAAAACACAACTTAGTATGTGCCCAGAAGAGTGTTTTGGTTTACATCTATTCCTTATTAATGTGAAAGAATACAATTCTAGGAAAATGGAATATTACCTTGTTTCAGTGTTTCAAAGTATGTGAGTCTTAATGCCCAACCACAGAGGCTGCATAAACTCTGTTTTAAAAACAGTTAGATATATTAGATAGAACAAGTACATTCAAGATTTTATCCCGCAGTAGATAAAGTCTCTGGAAAATCAGTTTATGTATCTGACCTATTTCCTGTTAACCCTGCTTACCCTAGATCTTAATAAAGACAGTTCTCTGTATATACGGTATGGCCAATTTCTGAGTCCCTATGTATTTTGTAGTAAAATTCAGTTTTCCATTCCAAGCTGTTAGAGTGTCCACCTGCTTTTCTGTGGTCCTGTGAAAGTTGCTTTGTCAGAAGACTTTGTTCTTCACAACCCCTCTTCCCACTGTTTGATTTTAAACTCTATTGTGAACTCACTTTCTTTAACAATGTAATTGTTTTTTTCACCGCTGTAAATATTCAATAGAAGTACTTTTCAGGAGTTGTTTTGTTTGTTTGTTTTAAACTAATTCTTTTCTCCTATTTTTTTTCACATTTTATACTAGTGTCTTTGTCATTACTGTTGCTATTAATAATAGTTTATTATACTAGATAGCACTGAATTTTCTCAAGAAGTATTAATGTAGCCATACAGAAACCAAAGCAACTCTAACTTTGCAAAATGATGTAGAGCGGATACCTGTACGCTGAAGTGAGAAGTGTTTTCAAAGGCAAGGGATGATACAATCTGTCATGATAACAGTTGGGTTTTATTGAACTTATGTTGTACATATTCTGTAGTTGTTCATCTTCCCTACTATCAAAGAAAGAACCCAGAAAAATATTTCCATGGAGACATGGGTTAAAGTGGAAAATTTTCTGTCTAAATGAGTATTTTAAAAATGATATTTTAAGTTAGAGCAATATTGGGTATTAATAAATGAAACTAAAGGATCATGCAAAAGTAAGACACTAAAGAAAATTGAAAACTTCAAACATATAGGAACTTGCATACTACCTACGCATTCTAGGCAGCCAAATTTTTATCAATTTGTGTATCTCATCTCATCCCATATTTCATCCAAAGGCAAAAGTTGTATCCAAAACCCTGAAATACTTTTGACCCATAATTTGCAGCTTCTGTTGCTGTCTTCCAGTTTTGACAGTGCTAGTAGTTACTGATTATGTAAAAGGACAATATATACACAAATTTACCATCAATTTTTAATTTTAGAAATGGATGTTGTTTAGAAATCAAATTACTTGCAGTTTCATTGTTGAATATTATTTAAGAAACAAAACAGGGGAAAAAGTCTGGTCCAAACTTCAAAGTATTTTACCCCTCCTTTCCCAGTGAACTATACTCTTCCTTCACACAGATGAGTTCAGTTTTGTTTAAGCTTGTTAAAATGTGGAAACTGAAATTCTAATCTTAATTGCCTTTCTGTTGCTGTTTTTCAGATAAGACTGTAATTTATCCTCCCTTTTTGGAGCTGAGTTAAGTGTATCATGAGAGAGACTGTACCACTTAGTGAAAAAAGTGCTGGTCTAGACTTAGGGAGTTCCTTTTCCCAGCTTTGCCATTAGTCTGAATGAAAAACCCAGACAGTTTCTAACTCTTAAATAAAAATCTTTTTCTCACCTGTCAATTTTAGTTTTGTCATTTTGATTTGCATAAATCATTTGTCACAATTTAAAAACAGAAGCATAAGGAAACACCTGCCTCATAGGCACTTGTTGCTCCTGGCTGAGTTACTGTTTCCTCAAGAGTATTCCAGTTTAGTTGTTTGTGGTGGATTTTAAGAATGACAATGGTGTCTGTTGTTAAGGACTGACCTTCTAGATGATTAATGAACAAATATTATTGATATTCTCATCTGCTCACTTTTTGACATCTTTCTTCCTTTACTAAACAACTTATCCCTGCTAGGAGCTCATGAGTGATCAGATTTGCTTTGTTCTGTACACTAACTGTGTAATGGATACACTTTCCTTTAACCTGTCAGCATACAGGACTCAAACTTTATTCAGACCTGCCTCATTCTTCAGTAAAACAGGAGTAGCTCCTTTGAAGTCAATGAAATTCTTCTGGTTTCATGTATGGGAAAATGAGAGAAGAATAAGGCCTTTTGTCTTCCAGGGCAGCCATGCTGCTTAATAAATCATCATATCAGCAGCTGTTTTTCACTGGCGAACAGCACAATAATTGATGCTGCTGCCCAGAAATCTGCAGAGGTTATTGATCACGCCAGCCTGTTAGCATTTGTATGGCATGGGACTGGAAGAAACCAGAATAAATAGGACTGGGAGTAATGGGAATGTACTTACATGGTCATTTGAAAAGTATATTTTACACCAACATTTCAAAAAGAATTGAATTAATACTTTTTTTTGTGTTTTCTATGCTTTTCTTTTAAGTATATCTCTTAACTCACAGAGAACAACACAGCTAAAAATAACACTTCTGCTTACAAAGCAGGAGACCTTGTAAACATTTTAATTGCAGTAAGGTTTATTCTGTTTACTAATTGTGAAGGTCAACAATTTAGACCTGAAGGATTGAGTACATTCTATGCAACAAAAAAAACACAAGACGAACTCAGATCCTAAGACTGTCAGCTTTAATGCAGGGAAAATTTCTGACCTCAGAAGTAAACAGTTTTCTAATTTGGCCACATTTTCACAGGCTTTTCGCTTGTAATTAATCTGAACTAGTTTGTAATAAAGTTTATAAATAAAAGTTAAACACAGCTCTTGACTCATAAATATGCAAGTAGTAATCTCTTGAAGGCTGGAGAATAGAACGATTTTTTTTTCCATTTCTAAAACCAGAGTATCTAAATAACTACCACAATCTAGTATTCCAATAAATGTAAAAGATAAGCTTGTTAGCAGTATTACAACAGAATTTTTTACTATTAAAAAAATCCAATGTACACCATGTATATAGTTTGTAAAACCAGAGAGTAACAGAGCTGTTTATTATTATTATCATTATCATTATTGGTAAGTTTAGAAGATAGCAGATATAATTGTGATTTTTTTGATGTGTGATTTCATTAGAAAGAGCTTATGCGGCTGCAATGTAAAGGAATTTATGCAAAAGAGGGTTGATTCCTTTAACAAGAATGGAAGAACCACATATACTGATTCTGTAGTCCAGTACTTAAATCACTTACCTAGAGAGAGTGTCCTGTTTGCCAGATGAGGACCTGAACTTAACTCCATGTCCTATAGACATGATTCAGTTGTCAACCTTTTTCTACTTTGGGGGAAACAAGAATTTTGATTCAATCTGCCCCATCCCAATATGTTTTTAACTTTTTTCATATGCAACTAAATACACAAATTATAACGCTGTTTATAAAACTTAATATTAATTTCTCTAGCTAACCCTAGAAAATGAAGCAGAATATAGCTACCATAAAATTTGCAGCCTGAAAATCATTCTTTTCACTTGTGCAATAGAGCAGGAGCTCATAGATCTTGAAGAATGCTCATCATTAAAAATGTTATCGTGGAATATCCTGGAGAAGAGATTTATTTATTATATTTAAATTATTCTGGTGAAACACAAACCAGAAGATAGTCCTTACTTGATCCTGTCTCTTTATTACTTAGCTGTCTGTGACAATTTATGAAGCAGCACCTGCGCTGATAGTTCACTGTCCTCCCACTTCCTTCCTGCATTTGGCTGTTTGCTCACCTGTTACTTGGTGTCTGACTCCCCATTAGGAGTTATTTGTATGGGTTATTTTTGTTCATTTTAATGGTACTCTAAATAGGAGGCTTTTAAATGGGATTTCCAAGGACTATGGCAAGAAATACAGTATTTCTATTTCTTCTGCAGTGAAATAAATGTTATAATTAAGGATTAAAAGAATAGAGAAAACTCAATCAAGGAAATAATTTCATAACAAAGAAGATATGGAGAGTAATCACAAATGCAGTTTTCCTCGTATTTTAATATATAGCTCAAAGCTGCAAGCAAGAAAACAACTGGAAACAACAGAAAGTAGTGGAAAATAACATTTTTGAATGCTACAAGGAAAATAGCATCTATAGTCATTATCTCATACCTTATTTTGCCAAACTAGTCTGCTGTATGAACAAATAGTTCTCTGTATCCTCACTGAGTTTTAAGTATTCTGACAGCTCATGTTCTTGCTTGTAATAGAGCCGAGTATTTTGTTGCAGTTGTTTGTCCAGCAGACCCCAAAACCCTCCTACCAGAGTCATTACTAATTCAAACAAGCCACACTCAAAACTGATTACGTGTCTGCACCTTGGAACAACACAGACCTAATTGTAGACCTACTTAGGGTGAGGGAAAGAAAAATCTGAAGTATGTCAGTATGTACTATCCATGTTCCATATGAACTCATGTGCTGTTCTTACTGTGTATCCCAGAGGTTGCACCAAATGGATACAGAACTCTTAATGGGAGAAAGCAGTGCAGCAGGTGATTTTGAACTGCATGTGTTTGGAGCTGCTTCACATACAGCTGCGCTGGGAAAGTGGTCTGTATGTGCTCCCTGGAGATGTTAAAATCACAAATACTTGGTCTTCTTACGGATCAACAATGAAACTCCTCACAAAATAATTAATGACCCAGGTCCCTGTTTTTGAAAGCTCACATTAAAATTGCAGGCAGCTGGCACAGCTGGCATGTCTGAGCAAAAGAGATATACTAGATATGGCCTGCCAGAAGAGTGATAAAAGAATTATAGCACTGAAACTGTGTTCCTGCTATAGGGATACTCAAAAAATACAGCTGTAAATAAGACCCTAAAGCTGTTAATAAGCCTAATTCTAAAGTTGATTTTGTGATATATACAATAGAAGGGTGAACTGAAAAAAAGAAGAAAAACGAAAAGAGGACACCAAATAACAATAGTATGTGATATATGAATTAATTAGTTTTCATTGCATCTGTTACACCATTCTCCCACTTTTGTTACGTAGCAAAAATAGCCTCTGTAGTCATGCTATTTGTTGTGCCATTTCTATGCTCAAAAAAAGGAAAAGATAATGGTGTAATAAGAATGCAATTACTGGCTCTTCCGTTAGTACATGGATGTCCATCATAGCCACAGATTTCAAGTCAATATATATAATTACTTCAATAGTCATTGAATTTGTGAGGCATATATGTTGCTACAAGCCAGAAAACCTTCTGTGTTTTGGTTATTCGAAACACAGTAGTTTATTCTTTCAATTTATCTTCCGTTTCTGGTTTTGTTGTTCACTTTAACACAAGCTCTGTGGCACATTGTAACCAGTTTACCTCTTCATTGTATTTTACCTGAAATTAATTTTCTCCCAGTTATTTACAGTGTTTTGTGAAGCTTTACAGAGGATTTCAGGGTATTCCAAAAATGCTTTTATTGGCCTAAAGGTGCGCTTTTGCTATACACAAACAAGTCATAAAAAATCCGCACAAGAATTCTGAATTTTTCCATCCTGTTTTTTTTACCTAGCCCACTGCAAATGCACTTTTGAAGGTAATACAGAGGTGTTTTCTGTAAAAAGTATATGTGCTGTTTATATAGCCACACAAGTTTATAACAATGTTCATGCACAAACAGAACTGACAAGATTAACTATAGAAGAACAGTAATTAAAGCTTTCTAATTCACAGCAAACTACAAACATAGGTTTGCAAATGACCAAAGAATGAACTCTCTTTAGAAATGCAGACAAATATTTCACCATCATTAGTTGCTGGTTTGAAGAGAATGCTACCAAGATAGATAAACTTGTCAACCATGTTAAGTTTCTTTGATCTTGTGCCATGGCATAAACGTACAGCTAAGTAATTAACTCTTTCGTCTTATTAGTCATTTTATTACCTCTTCTTTTCTTATCCTTCTTCCTACACTTTCACTCAAAATGTATTGAAAGTGGGCTTACTGACACACTGCTCACTTCCTGAACTCTTCGAGGATTAAGAATTTGGACTAAAGGAAAAATAGAGAAAGGACACTTGTCCAATAAAAGAAAATAAAATGCTAGTATAGGACTGGTCTTGTCAGAGTTGTTTCTTCATATTTTCTTCGTAGTTTTTCCAGAAAGATTTTCTGATCCACCACATTGAATATAACACCAATTTCTCATAGAGTATGTCAGCTGTTGAGCAACTTTTGCCCAGTGGACTGATCAAGATCCTAGTAAGATATAATTTATTTTAAAGGTCACAGAAACATTGTAGTCAAATGAATGATATGTGAGGTAGAAGAAACTCTCTAAATAAACTTCCCCCCCCCCCCGCATAATAATACTTTTGTTTTCTGTTTTAAGGGAAAAGAAAGTCGTCTGGCATCAATATCTCTATTTTATACAAGAGCACTGCTCCATGTTTATATTTTTCCCTAAATGCCTGCTAACTTGTAGACTACTTGTCATACATGGTTTTTCACATTCCATTTTCCAAATTATATTTAGTTCAAGCTAGCACAGAGCATGGAAATTCAACTGTTCTTGTCAGCTTTTCCTTCAGCAATGGTCTAGACAGTTAAGGGAAACAAAAGCTGTTCCAAATTTGTATTTGCTGGTATGGGAAAAAGGATGATGGTGAGAGATGATGTGGAATACAAAACTGATGCATAACAAATACAAAAAAAAAAAATCTTAAAAGAAATAAAGAAGCTAAAACCCCTCATCTGAAGGATGAGGAGAATTTAGTGTTATACATAAGCAATGGGTAAGAAGACACACTAACCCAAACTGGGTCTTCATTTGGATTAGGATTTAATGGCTGCAAGAAAATTCAGTTCTGATTTTGGCCTGTTTCTTTAATAACTTGTAGTGTTTTTGATGATATTAAATATGCCAGTCTTGCCAGTATATGTGTGCATGATAATTTAACCTGATTATATTGAAACTGTCTTCAGTTAAGCAGACTGAACATTCTTGAATATTCAGTCAACAATGAATTTCCTCTTCTTGAGGTTTCATCTTGAAACTTGCTGAATAAAAGACATTATTGGCAGAAGCAATCTTTAATCAGATTCTGAGTATGAGGGGAAGCACTATTGTATCTCCACAGAGAAAAAGAAATCCTCATTTCTCTTAAGTTTGTGACTACATATTCTTCTCTGAAATAGTTTATTTGCCAAGGCATTTGAATAAGCCATTGTTTATCACTGACACAGTCTATATTTTAAAATTTAGAGGGTTGAATTTAGACAAACTAAAAAATATTTTCATCTAATGAGTTACATCAAATGCAATGGAAAAAAAAAATCTATTCAGAAGCCTGATTAAACCTTCTTAAAACTGCAACTTAAACTTGGTGGCTTTAGTATTTTAGTAGTTTAGAAAGTATCACCAACATCCTAGTGGATATCATTGTTCCTTATAGCGGCTTCTGAAGTCATCTGTGTCAGAAATAACATAAGCGTCTGGAAAATGGCAGAATTATATTCTAACTTCCCCTAGCAGTAAGAAAACAGAACATGCTTAAGAGGTGACAAAGTGGGGAAAAGAAACCACAGCAGAAGGAAGAAAGGGCAAAATAAGGATAAGAGCAATAAGAGGACATGCTGCATTGAAGGAGATAAATTTCATTACATATTTCAGCTTCTTTGGGTTCTGTGTAGTCTTCTTTCAGCAGATTTGTACTAGAAAAAGACTCATTTGGGTATGCATCATAGAAATAGCTCCATCTTAGTGGTGGCTAGTTTGCAGCATAATTTGAAACCCAGAGGTGTAAGAAGACTCAGTTTTGCAGAGTGCTCAATTCCCAATGAAAATAATAAGAAATAAGAAACTTGAGCATAAAAAAAGTGGCCAGGATCCTGGAGGATCAGTCCCAGAAACCTGATGTAAACCCTTTTGCTCCCATTTCATAAGGCTACATCATAAACCTTTAAGTAGATTATTCACAAATTAATATTCTTATTATCAATTAAGATTATCACCATCCTTAGTCCTTTTAGAAGGGCAAGTATATTGTCCCATCCTCTCCTTACTTGTATAACACAACTGTAAATAGCAGTGCAAGAATAAACCAATATTATCAATTACCTTTGCATAAACAAGAACTGCTCTCACCTTATGGAACATGTGCTAACCCCATCCATTAATACTTTGCCACCTTATTCTGCAGAGAAAAGAGGAAGCAGATTTTGGGGCAGATGTGAAATGAGGGACAAGGAGAGCTAAGTAATAAAATCTGCCTTCTGAAGACAGAAAGGGGATCTTTATTGTGGGTAAAACTGTGAGCAACATTATTTCTGTGAGGATGTGTAAAAGGCAGAGTTATTAATTCTGGTAGCTTGGTTCTACATCGTAGTATTAGCAAAAATGTCTTCATGACATTAAAATACACATAACATTAGGTTTAAAATGTGTGTGCGTGTGTATATACATATACTTATATGTCTATATATGAGTGTGCTGAGTATCCTTGTTCCCCAGTCCTACTATTCACTGAGATATCTTCAACCCTTTCACCACAAATGTATGCATCCCCTTTTCAGACATATAAAACAGGAGAACACACTTGGGGGAAAAAGGAATTTCTTCAGACTCCCCTAATGTTTCACAGATTGGATTTCTGTAGCTTTTTCCTAACTTCCTTTTCTAGGAAACAAGGTACCAAGTAAATGGGATGTTTTAACTCTGAGTTTATCTGACAAGAATCTAACCTGCATGGCAAATTCTTAACGTCTAATAGGAGTTTGTTCCAAGCTGGTTTATGTCAGTTCTACTATACTGGGGCAGGAGGGCCAATGTGATGTTAATATTGCAATGGTTTAGGTCCCCTCCTTGCACGGGATCAGATTAAGTTCACTGCATAATTCATGGTCGTATGTTCAATAATTGCCATTTAAGAATGGATCTTTTGGTTCACCTCCACCTCAGTTACAGCAAACAAGTCATATTTGCTTTTGAATTGCAAGGGAAAATTGGATGAAAAGGAATGTAGAAATGCTTTCTGGGGACCTTTTATTCTTTATAAGGAAACTTGAAATCAGAGTTTTGATTGCTCGAGTGCTGTTTACTATTTAATCTATCTTGATAGAGTAGTAATTTAAGAGTTCTCAACATCTTGCTTCAGATGCTTAACAACTTTTAGTATCTGGTCCCTGCTGAATATTTTAACTCATGCAAAGGGGACACGAAAACAGTGACCTACCTCTGAAAACATCTTTTTAAATCAGAAAAATATGTACTGTATGACTGGAAGGAGAATTTTGTAAGTATCAAAATGGGAATTACGAATGAAAGCCCACAGGCTCCAGTTTCCTCTAAATGAATAAGCAATTGCACGCGACAGGACGTACATCAGCTGGCCAGTGTTTGTAAAATTTGGGTGCAGTCTTGTACCCTAATGTAACATCTAGTGTGCATATATTGGATGACAAATACAGTCTATGGACTTACCAAACTTATAAAATATTTTATTGGAGAGGAAAAAAACTGCATACAAATTTAAGAAACAATGTTTAAAAAATTGCTTTAGAAATAAGCAAATTGTTCTCTAGGGAGTACTGCTGAGGAAAATTGCAGTTACTTCCATGTATAGTAAAACCTTAGGCACATGTCTTTTTCCTACTCTCTAAACCAGCAGTGCTTCAGATTCAAGTTACTTATCCAGCTTTATCCTCCAGTTCTGTTCAGCCTCTCACCTCTTATCAGTTACTGAGAAAAAAGCACTGTTAGGGAAGACTTTAAATGCAGATCTTGGCTCTACATAAAAAGGCTGAGGAATAATAGGGAGGGTTCAACTAGATGATCTCAAGCAGCCTCTTCCAACCTAAATGATTTTGTGGTTCTCTGACAAATTTAAACACTCTCCTTGCTTGGAGGTAGACTACATCTTCAGAACCTGTTGAGCTGTAGGAATGCACACCTAATTCGTGATCACATTCACTGGTCTCACAAAAACTCAGCACAATGAAAGGTCAAGTTGAGAATGGGCACTCTCCACCCAGTAAATAACCTTAAAAGGTGTTAGTAACTAATAACATAAAACTTAGGAGTATTACAGGATTATTAATATTCAGATAAATAGCGGCTTTGGATATTGATTTAGAAATGGACACATGCCATCCAGAGGGACCTATGCCATCCAGAGGGAACTTGCCACACTTGTTAGGTGCGCTGATGACAACTTCATGAAGTTTAAACAAGACAAGGGCAAGCTCCTACACCTGGGTCGACACAACCCCAGGCACAGCTACAGGCTGGGCTGAGAAGGGATTCAAAGCAGCCCTGTGGAGAAGGACTTGGGGGTGGTGGTTGATGAGAAGCTTGACATGAGCTGGCTTCAGTGTGCTCTTGCAGCCCAGAAACCAACCGTATCCCGGGCTGCATCAAAAGAAGAATGACCAGCAGGTCAAAGAAGGTGATCCTGCCCCTCTACTCTGCTCTCGTGAGACCTCACTTGGAGCGTTGTGTCCAGTTCTGGTGACCTAAACATGAAAGGGACATGGAGCTGTTGGAGCAAGTCCAGAGGAGGCCACAAGGACGATAAGAGGACTGGAGCACCTCCCTTATGAAGACAGGCTGAGAAAGTTGGGGCTGTTCAGCCTGGAGAAGAGAAGGCTGCATGGAGACCTTATAGCAGCCTTCCAGTATCTGAAGGGGGCCTACAAGGATGTTGGGGAGGGACTCTTCGTTAGGGACTGTAGTGGTAGGACAAGGGGCAATGGGTTTAAACTTAAACAGGGGAAGTTTAGATTGGATATAAGGAAGAAGTTTTTTACAGTGAGGGTGGTGAGGCACTGGAATAGGTTGCCCAAGGAAGCTGTGAATACTCCAACCCTGAAGGTGTTCAAGGCCAGTCTGGACCGAGCCTTCGGTGACATAGTTTAGTGTGTGGTGTCCCTGCTCATGGCAGGGGGGTTGGAACTAGATGATCTTAAGGTACTTTCCAATCCTAACTATTCTATGATTCTATGATTCTATGAAAAGTTATTATTCTGTTTCCTTCGTTGAACAAATTTTCAGTACTTGAATTCACCCTTTAACATCTAACAAAATTATTCTCAGGAGAAAAAGTAAATTTGAGATTATTATTTTACATGTGAACCAAGCTACAGTTGATTACATTTAGTCATCTTTCAGTATACCTTTTCCTCAGGTGTAAAAATTTCCTCAGGCTTTGGTGTGGACTTGACACAGCTTCTGTAAGAGGCTCTGATCTACAGATCTTATGCTTCTCTATTGCGTTATACATTTTGATACTCTATTTTTGCTAAATAGTTTCACGTTTTTTAAAATTTCCTTCATATATCAGGTATATATTCCGAAGCGTTTTATCTTCAGATTCTGTGAACTCTTTGGAAACCTAATTTGGTCACAGCTCCAAAGATTTAACTATCAGGAGTCTACTTTTCATAAAAATTGCAAAGAAAACTGATAAACAAAATATAGTAATGTTAGTTACAAATAAATTACATTTATTTCATACATAGATTTCATCAGTGAAGAGTATCACTAACTGCAATTAAACTTGAAAAAGTGATTATAATTATACATATAAAAGAGGTGTTATAACAAGTGCATATATAAGTATTTCCTTTTCAACCTAAGATTCTTCTAGTTGATCCCATCGCAATACAGAAAATATGCCACTACTACTGCTTCGAGTCTTATTCACCTGGAAGAGTCAATTTATGATCAGTTTAAATCCTAAACCTACTGGTTGTCACCCATGTAGCTCCATGTACTTGAAGTTTTAATTGTGTACATATATATATAGTAGAAAGAGATTACATTTCTAAGAAAGAAAAAAATTAAAAGCTGCATCCAACAATGTGTCCAAAATGTTAACAATTTGTCAGCACTGAAATATAAAGAGATTCCAGACTTCCAAGTCATTGCTTATTCTTCTCCTTATTCCAAAGGCTGCAGGCATTGTGATTTGAAGTCTGTGGTTCTGTATTTATTTCCTCACATGCTTTATCATCTTCAATGGTCACAAAGGGGCAAAAAACACCACTTATTTTGCAGAGAAACTATAAATAGTCTGTTGTTCCCAAATATGTGAAAATTATTAATTTGAACTTATTTCTGGTTTCCAGAAAAAGACAGAAAATCCATAATATATTCTGATCAGTTGAGCTGGCACAAATTCAGATTATGTCCACTGAAATCAGTGAAGTTTCTGTGAACTTTCACCACAGAATGTCTTCTGGGAAGATCCTCATAAAAATCAGCAGAGATGCGCCATTTTGTATCAGCTAAAAATCTAATCTACTGTCTTGCAGCAGGACAGCTAAAAAACTGGTTGCATATATATATTATAGAGAAATATACATTTAATGTTAGACACTCTGCAGCACATTCCTGTAATTGCTGGAATAACAAAATCTACAATAGGGAATTCTGTCTAAATAAGTAGTCAGCCTGTTGTTGAATACAAGCCAGTTAGCAGATTGACTACAAAGATCCATCAATTCGAATCAAGAGGATGCTTTTACAAGTTGCAAATGTCTTCTGACTTTTTTCTGACTCATTAAAGCTTTTATGAATCTTGCCAGATGTTTAAGGCCTCAGGGAAAGTCAAATGTACATAGAAAGATGACAAAAGAAAAATGGGTAGATAGAAATACTGAGAATTATGCTGCATTTTTTGTTCTAATGTAACATGCCTGCTCCGGAATTGGCCTTTTCTTTCTTTGGGGACATAGTTTCTTATAGTAGTTCCATTCTTTTACAAAATAGAGCCCTGTATTTTCTGACATTCAAAAAACCTTCTGGTTAACCGTAACGCTACATACTTTTGACTTGGCATTTTAGCTCCTAATTATAGGTTGTCTTACACACTCAGTGATCTGTTTTGACCACTGTTGAAGTGGAAGCCTAATAAACACAGACTGGAAATTTGGTAATCTTGATTTTTTTCCCGTGTGTCCAACAGTATTTACTAAGCATTATCGCTCAAAAAAAGTGCCCTAAACATCCTTTATCACAGAATTTTACTGAAAGTCGTTTGAAATGGACAGAATTTCTATGTTCACTGTATATTTGTACAGCAGCACTACAGTAGCAATCATGTACGCAATGCAACAGTCAGCTTTTCACAGTACATTTAATTCTGCCACTGCATAAAGCATAAGACATTCCTGCCAAGCTTGAAATGCAAAAATCAATTGGCAGTTCTGGGCCTATGTTAGGAATAGAGGTCTCCTGATTTTTGTAGACAGACCGTATTTGCAAATCAATTAATCTTAGCAATGTTGCTACAATAGAGGGACATACCCCAGGCTCACAGAAATGTGGGTGGTAAAACAGCCTGAAGCCTGGAGTAACACAAGGCAGGTGTTGATGCCAAGGAGATAGGCTCATGCTAAGACTGTGGCAATGCACCCTCCTTTCCTACAGTTCAAGAGTAGAGAGCCAAAATACTCTGGCTCTGGACTCCAGTAGAATTCAACATTTCCTCTTAAATGATCCATAAAGAGCCAGGAAAATTTTCACCAGCACAAGCCAAAAAGAATTGGATGAATTAAAGGATAAAGCAAAAAACATTCTGCAGTAGTATAGTGGATATTAATACTTACATGCTAGGACAGTTTTGAATTTACTACAGTAGCTTGATTACTTTCCATCTCAGTTAAATCCAGTCAGAATTGTAATAGAACCTCATAGTCAAAGAAAAGCAGTTTAATATCACTTGTCTGTTGCACGTCCTTCCAGTGATGAGGAGTGGGATTAGATATCAGTAGAAAATGTGTCCCTAAAGACCATCTATACAACCACAGCTCTGTAGCAATGAATGCTTCATTCCAACTAGATATATTGCAATAAATAATTAAAGCTTAACAATACAAGGTGATAGAAACGTAATAATTACACTGCATTTCTTAGTAACAGTTCCCCTTATGCCAAACATTTCTCAAGTCCAACACGGGACCATACTGAACATATATGTCAAACACCAAACAACCTTCAATCTCCTTTTTGCAGAGGAAGTGCACATGTTAGATATTTGTGTGCTTCTTTCTATGTCCCTCTCTGATCTTGTATTCTGAGGTAATTCTGTTTGCAAAAAAAAAAAAGCATATTGAGTAAACCACTCAATACTATGGGCAACATAGGCTAGAAAATAGGGAATTAAAGTGAGACAATAGTCTACTTCAGTCATCCTAACCAATCAGCACAGAAACAGAAGGCAGCTGCTCATATAATTCGACTCGTATGTACAGCACTTTCAGCAAAAAGAATTAAAGTGTTAGAACTGAATACTGGATAACTAGTCTTTCAACTATTGGAAAGTCTTGGCATAATAATGTAAGTTGTGATTGGAACTATTAAAAGCAAAACTTTTGATTGTTGAGAAAAAAATAAAAAGGTCATATGGTAAAAATAGTTACACAGACATACTGGGAGAGACATAATTATAGTTGCGCTATTGTCTGTGTGTGAATACTTTATGGCTTTAATTACTGAACATATGTAAATGTATTTTTACGACTACTTTAACTGAGTATATTAAAAATAAACCCACTGTACAGCATTGATGTGCTATTTTTGGTCTGAAATCTTACCTGAGGCAGCTTTAAAAAGATTTATTTGTTTGTTTGTTTGTTTGATTATTTATTTATTTATGGGGTTGAATAGCTGAGTGAAGGTCTTGTAAAGTTTTTCAGCTTCAGAGCTGCATTAACAAGTACTCTTGCCTTTGAATGCAATCATCTTACCAGCTACTTCTTGTCAAAGCGAATGTATGAATTTCTTTTCTGGTTTCACCTATCATTTCATTCCTTTAGTCTAGTACACTTGGGTGAGATTTTAAGCTGCAGTGCTAAACTAAACAGAGTTTCCAGGTCTGGAAGTGCAAAGACTACGATGTCTTTATGCCCTTTCTGTCCCTTTCTATTCCAGGAATATTTTCAGAGGAAACAGTAACTCCAGTTTCAATTTAAGCAGCACTGAGGGCCCATTTGCACTGAAACAGTCTCCTTAGGCTTTCCATATTACAGTCACTCCTGCACTGGTAGCAGAGCATGGCCACAGTATCCAAGTTTGCCTTAATCTTCCCTGTTCAGTTTTTTTTTTTGAGAGGATGGAGATGTTTACATTCTGCAGTTTCTGACTCTTTTTTGTAGACTAAAATTGTAAGTAATTTATGTCAGGGGATATTTTTTACTACACTATTGGACATGTTGCTAAAAAGCAACAGTAAGGAAATGCCTCATTCCTACAGGTGTGGATTTTGAGTCTCTATCTATATTTGCTTCAGTTTTATTTTGACTGAGGTTTTCCAGATTCAGACAAAATAGAAATTGTGAAAGTACTCCAAGATTAGCTCTAGTAATTTTTGTTAACTAGGGCCAGCTTTTTTATTTTTCTATTTTTACATGGTTATTTATCAGATATCTTTGGAGCTATTCAAATATCACAGTCCCAGCTCCTTCACCCCTCCAGCTCTGTCTGCCTTTCACCCTGTGCCATGAGGTTGCCTCTGCCTAGTAATAAATGGAACTGATTTCTGTAAGTCAAATATTCAATTGGGATGGAAAAAACAGGGTATCCCCAGCTTTACTGGAGCTAAATTCAACTTCTGATTACAGTGCAGGCATTTCTAAAAGGAAGTCTGGGGAAATCTACGTAGCCTAGTAGCTTTTTACATGGATACCAACCTCTTCCTTTGCTGATTACTCGTGAAGCATCTTATCGAGTGTTGTACTCTTGTCAAATTTTCAGGATGCATGTTGAAACAAGTTGATAAAGAAAGAATTTGCTGAGGGACAGGATCTATTTCAGGAGTCCAAGGAATCATCCTTTTCTTAATAGGGATGAATGCGAGGAAAACATTTTCAGCTCAAGCAGATGTCAAACCTGTCTGACAACTGCCCTGCATGCTTCCAAAATTAAACATGCTACTGGTGCAGTAAAAATAGGTTTCAGTTGCATAAGACATCAGAAAAAAATGTCTGTGAGCTATTCTGGGGAAAAAAAATTCTTTCTTTTTTTTTCCTTTCTAAAATTCTATGTTATTTTGTTGTTTCTTGCACAAATGTGGGATGTTTGTTTATGCATCTACATACTGAACTTCATACATACTTCAGTGCTTAACACTGAAGGAGCCCACTTTGGTGTTTTCCATTCAGTGCTAAGTCTGACCTGTATTTTCGCCTTATTTATTATTCTACGCGTTTGGATAATCACAATAGGCAAAAGAGCATTCTGAATACCCTCAACTTTGATACTTTACTTATTAAAAATTAATTTAGTTTAAAACATCATTCATATAGCTGCTGCTAATTTATGTTTCTCTCAAGGCAACAATTTCAATTTGGAGTCCTTTTGCTCTTCATCCTTACAAAAATGTGGATTGTCTGTCCCAGAGACTACATTTAAATAGATCTGAAAGTCAAATCTATGAATCAGTATTTTACAAATGAGAAATTAAGGCAGAGAGGAATTAAGACACTTGTCTAACATCACAGAAGGATTAAGGATTACTTGCCTTTTGATGGAAGCCTAGTGTAGAAATGGTGAGAGGATCGCTAAAGCCAGTCAGAAAAAACAGCTTCTTTAGTTTCTAGTTTCTCAAAGCCAATTGAGATTTTTTCTACCCTTCCTTCCATTCATTTTAAAAAGCAGATGTGATTTGGTAGAGATTATTGAGCTACCACTAAGTCCTGTAGGTACTGTGATCTATGGTAGCCTACCAAGAATTTTGGGATTGCAAAGCATTTTTCCTTTATTCTTCTAGAATAGCCACACCAAACAAAGGATTTCTTTGATTCTAAATGTCAAACATTATTATTTTGAAACAAAGACACTGATCTCTAGCATAGTAAGCACTTTTGTGTTAGCAACATCTTGTAGAAAATGAGCTAGTCCTGAAGTAGTGTCCCTGCAACCTACTTTTGTCAACAGACATATATGTTTCACCTCATCTGAAGGTTCCTTTGCTTTCTGAAGTGGAATTTCTAGATTTTCTGCAAAATAATCTGGAATAAATCTCTAAATACTAGCACAAGGTAATGTTTAAGAAAACAAAATGTTACTTTACTATTCATCCGTTGCTATATATGATGTTTCTGTCTCTTAAAACTGGTCCAAGAACAAACAGCTTCTAGGCAAATCCTTCTGTTTACTTCTAATTTCCTAATAGTGTACACTGTTTATGTCAGAATCCAAGGGATTGATTCTTCATTTAGTTACACTAATTTAAAACATACTTAGATTCTGTAATTGTCACTGGTAATAATGTTGGATTTTTTTTGTTCTGGGGAAGATTTGATTCTTGGTATTTTTTATCTTGATCCTAGAAAGACTTAAAAAAGAAGTTTTAAATTCTGAAATTAGTCAATCTTTCACTTAAACCAGATATTTCTATTATATTATACTCTAATAGATGTCAGCTTCATAGCCAATATTTATCACAGATAAAACAGTGAAGTATTTTGGTTGATGTTATAGGGATTCTAGGACTTGAGACTTACAGAAGGCCCTGCTGCAAAGATTGCTCAGCTTTGCTTTATAAATTTTTAACCAATTATTTAATCTTTACACCCAATATGTATCCCTCTGAGGTACAAATATCATTACAGAATTTTTCTGTGGAATTCCTGCTTCCATGAAGAGCATCTGATCTGGTTCAGTACCATCATTCCCAAATGTAGGTACCCATAGGCAGTTTTGTTATATGCAAACTAAATACTATTTCCAAGCAAACTAGTATCTTGACTTCTTCTTCATCCACTTACTGAAACCAGATTATTGCAGATAGCATATTTAACTGATTTCCTGTCAGTTTGTCTTAACTATCATTTCCTGTGATGCAGTGTTATTGTAATATGTCCATCTTACTAATAAGGATGATGTGAAACATGTTTTTTTGTATTTTCAGTGGATGTGCTACTGAAAAATAACCGGAACACATACTTTAGCAGGTGTGTTAGTCTTGGCTATTCTTCCAAGCTGGATTTCCTGATGGCTTTTGCTGTTCCCATATCTCATCTCATCTCCCATCCTGGATGTGTGGTGTAAGAAAGGGCAATCCTTTCAGAGAGGAGTACGCCCGTATTGACCTTTAGAAGGCTTAGTAAATGAAAAAGGACATATGAAATTGAACAAGATGGATTTATAGTGTTTCTGGCAGTACAGGTTAAACAAATACTGAACAAACTCAAAACAGAGCTGTCCAAAATGCACAGTTTAACACTTTGGCCCTGTAGAACGACTCATGGGAGACTGGTAGAAGAATATTTACTTACTCTGGTTTGAACTGTGAATTGAGCCAAGTAATACTGAAGATTGAAAGGCTGGCTAAGTTGCTTGTAATGAGCCTCCCTTTGCAAGTCCAGGTCAGGCTCCATGCTTTGACACCAACATTCAGCTTGTCACATGTAACCATTTCACATCATAAGCTGACAATGTTGCCTTCAGCAAAACAGAGGTACAGGAAAAATAACTGGGACCTCTCCGAGTCTTTGCTTTTTCTGAAACAAACTTTAAAAGGTATCTCTGTACTTACTCAAGGCAAGGAGGCTATATTTAATTATGTGTTTGAACTAAGATTTAAAATATGTGTCTGGGTCAAATGAAGTATAATAGGGGGTATATTTTGTAAGTCATCAACCCAAAATCTACTTTTAAAACCAGATGTACCTCAAGCTGTCGTCAAAGCATTTCTAACACACTTAACAACATTAACATAAATTTGGACTCAGGTATTTTTCAGGTATGGATACAACTTCAAATTATGACTATGACTTTATTCAAGATGCTGGGATTTCAATACAAATTCCACCAAAAATATGTGTGCCTTTACACTGCATCTCAGGTTCTAATTTGGAATCATTTAGATGTTCTTGTGGACATCTTAGTCCCAGAGAGTGTCTGTAAACAGTAAGCAATATTCTGAACAGAATTTTACAACACCAGAGATCAAAAGTTTAGAGACTGAGGAATCCCAAATGAGTAATTTTAGGCAAATGGAAAATTAATCACAATACTGGGAAGAATTACTTTATCATTGAATAATATTCATTTATCTTCACTGTGCTCGGAAGGAGGCTTTATTATTGTCCCAGAAAGATATACAAAATGAAATTCCCTAATGTGACAAAAATCTGTAATCTTATATATTCTTACAGATGTGAGCTCTCAGGAATAGAGGAGAAAACAAACAAACTTTGGCGAAATAAATGAGTGCATACAGTGTACAAGGGCAAACAGACTGTTTCCTAATGATGAAAAGCTTCAGGGCACAAAACTCTTGCTTTTGTTATTCTAGATCCTAGAAGGACAAAAGCGTTTACATATTATTCTGCTGATGCTATCAACTTAATCACATGTGTTCACCCTGTTGTGTCAATGACAAACTTATCTTAAGGTCAAAAGCAGAATTTCTTACAGAAGAGCCACATTATTGTTTGGGCTTTTGTTTGTCCTGTTTCATGCCCTTGGCAAACTGTAATTTCATCTTCCATGGTAAGAAGCATCCCTGGGTTTTGATAAAATTTCAATTTCAATTGTTCAAACACACTGAAGTCAGAATATTTTGTACATTCACATTTGTGAGACTTGGATTTAGTCTATGAGTTGAATGAAGCTGTAGGAGAAGTGCTGTGTTAGTAAGTACTGAACCCAAGAAAGCATCTGAGAGATGTTATACCTGAGACAGACATCCAAGCCACATTTCTACTCTACATTTCTTCAGAATAGGTTAGCATGATGCATCCATCTGCACTGTTTCATAATCAGGGAGTCGAGTAGGGAGAGCAGACAATATTCCAGATATTCCTGCAGCCTTCTTACTCTTCTTAAAATAGAAAGGAAGAGAAACATGCAGATTTTTTATTTCTGTAAAGCCCTGGGGCTGTCAAATGATAGTGACATTACAATGCTTTCAGAAGTATTTTATTTTGTTTGCAGTTTTTCAATCTTTAAACAGATTTGCTTTGGTTTTATACAGTGGCAGACACTTATTTAATTGCTTACTACCAGACAACTGGATTTCTATCATTTACATTAGGGGTACACTGTGAAATTGTTTTAATAAAGAAGATAAAATGTTTAGTTTGGTTATATTGCTCACTGGTTCTGTATCCATTCTTGGTTTCTTTGCCATGCTATCATACAACACAGTTGTTTATTATTTTCACTTTATCTAAAATATATTATGGTCAATTAATTTTTAAGGTTTGTTCTCTTTTTATGTCAGGTAAGTTATAAGAATGATTAAACTTTTGTATTGCTTTCTTCAATTCTCCTGTTTTCAAGAGGACATGAGTTATAGATACTGAGCTACTTAAAATAAAAATCTCTTCTTGCTAGAGACATTTGAATAGTGTTGTTAAATGTCCTTTTAACATTCTATTAAAATTTTGGAGTTTCTTGATGCAACCACCATCAAATTAAGTATATAGCAATGGATAATCATCAAACCAACTGGCTGAGGTTTATATCATAGTAAAGACTGATGCGTCATGGTGACATCTGAGCATTTGGTAGACATCCTTCTAGTCCTGCATTCATTTCCAAATCCTCTGGTCATCCTTTCAAACCAAATCCAATGAAAAATTACACAGTTAGATATAATCCTTTGGACAGATCCCACTTGAGGAAGTTCAATAATGGATTGTTGGATAAATCTCTAACTCAATGCTGGCCTTCAAGAAATTGTCTTTCTTATTTTTGTGCTTCAAGCACTTTGAAATATAATCCAGCAATGAGTAACACATAAATCTCATGATATACCTGTAATCCTGCTGGGGCAACCTTATCAGCTGCTGTATTAAAGACAGGATGTTCTCTGTTTATAGGGCCTTAACATAAAGGTACATAATAAGTTTTAAATGGCGATCAAGTCCTTTCTCTCAGCTGGTCAGGGTTGCACTTCACATATTATGAAACCTTTCTATCCAAATTCTTCAATCTAACATTCTTGTCAATTTAGTAGTATCCAGCTATTGCAGAATTATTGACTGCATTGTAATCTGTGAATCCATTCCTGTCTGAATCACATTGAGAATGTGCAGTGCATCAGCAGTGGATACTAATGGCAGGATAGCAGCAGGTGGAGTGCAGGACAATATTATAATCAGAGCTCTGGACTCAAAATCTGGATAATATTCACAGTCTTGTTAAAAACTTCCTATGGAATATTAAACATATCACCTTATGTGATAATGTGTGTATCTATCTTATCAGGTCTTAGCAGACGAAACATTGTCTAAGTTACTTAATTAGTCTCTTAATTAGGAGAAAGCAGTATTTCCAGAACACAATCCATCTCAGTCTCCCAATTAATGCTTTTTGAGGGTTGATGCTTGTCCTAGATTTTGTTACCTGAACAAAATTAAAACTCACCAGTGGCAAAAATAACTTTGAAATTTAACAGCTTGTCAGCAGACATTCTTAAAGTGATTTCCGCCTCCCCCCCGCTCTGCCACTACATCTACAGGGAACATCTGCATTCAGATCACAGTAGAATTTATGGGGAGGACAAGCAGGACACCAGCTCTAGATATTACTTTGGAGACAGGACCACCTGGTCACACCAACTGTTGCTCAGCATGTTGCATTGAGAGCCACTTCATTTATTATCTCTCCTTCCCTCATTCCATTCTTCACAGTCTTATCTCAAGCTGAGAAGT
Organism: Nestor notabilis; assembly: GCF_000696875.1. NCBI lineage: Eukaryota > Metazoa > Chordata > Aves > Psittaciformes > Psittacidae > Nestor > Nestor notabilis. Next base: position 67,189 of record NW_009920418.1, on the reverse strand, counting down.
GGTAGTCCTAAAGTGAAGAAATAGAAGGAAGGAGTATATAGGCTTTAACTAACGAGGAAATACTGGTGATGGGCAAGAGTGTTGCAAAACATGGACTTCATGTTTTGCAGCTCACCTCCTCTCAGCTTCTTTCAGCCACTCCCACAAGTTTGGCAGCAGTGGTGATGAGCAGCAGAGAAAAGCAGTGAGGAGAAGTAGGACAGTGGCTGAAATAACACACTGCAGTGTGTTATTTCACAGCTCCATCTAGACTCCACACTTGTTTGCACATTGGATTTCCATTAATTTCTGTTAAGGTGGACATCCTGTTAAACACATTGACTCACAGTTTGTCTTCTTTCTTTTCAAAATGGTCACTTTAATGCATTTTAATTAAAAAAAAAAAACAAACAAAAACAAAACCGAACAACCTGTTACTTCTTTAATGTCAAATATTTTAATGTAGTATATAGTAGTATGTTATTTTTTAAATTTTTAATGCTTAAATATTACAAGCAAACCTAACAACAGCAACAGTAGGGATATTTATGTTAAAAAAAAAATTTAGAAAAAAGGAATGTTATCTTGCCATAATGTTAGTTTGAACAGGGTTAGAGAACGTGAGCTATTATGATTTCATCTTAAATTTTCAATTCTGGAAAAACAAATACATTATTACTTGGGGAAAAAAATCCTTAAAATCCCACAAAATAAAACAATTTGAAATGAAATCACAGAAACTTTAAACTATGACTTTTTTTGTATGTCCTTCAGGCTTTTTGTATCTGTAAATTTCAGATACATTTATTATGATACTAATTTTTAGCAATATAGAATACATGAACATGCTAACCATACTCACTGTCATTATCAGATCTTTATCATTGACAGTGACGTATTCTTACAAGGTATTCTTATATTGACTAAAATTGCTTTCATGCATTTTTAATCAGTTTTAATTAGTTGCTTTGAACTAGGAAAATCATCCTATAGGCAAGGCTTCAGAAGGACATTTTGAAGATTGGTATTCAATTTGAAAACAACACTAATGACTCTTCCATGGTCTTTAGGAAAATTATCTGTTTACCTCTTCTTTGAAACAGGATTGATGTTAATCACTGGATTCTCAAGTATATGAGTTAGATGATCAGGTTGAATAGTTTGACAATTTGAAATTTTCAAATTTAGATGGTCTGATGATACTGTTCACAGATATCCATACAGACAAAGAAACAAACAGTTCAAACTTGTAACATGAAAATATAGCATTTCGCCTTCAGCCAGCACTCCAGGACATTCATTAGTCGCTGAAAATTGTTCCCATCTGCAGGCTGAGCAGTAGAATTTTTCGGTGGTCTAAGCCTATTTCTAAATGGACAGATGTCTATGTCATTAAAACTCCCCTCCGCAATTAGTACTAATTGGCACCAGTGATGGGAAGATTAGAAAATGACCTTGGCTGTGAGATCAGCTTTCCTCTAAACTGTACAGGTGAATTCACTTCAACAGTGACAAAAAGTAAATACCGGGCACCAGAGGAACTTTCCTCCTCTGTGCACCTGCTGGATTTATGTCAGATTTCAGACTGCACCACAAAAAAGTAAAATATTTTTAAATAATTGATGTGCCTCAGAAAAACAATAATTCAGATTTCAGTGTAATATCCAATTCACTTTCACAGAATTCTTGAATCTCTCCATTCCTCAAGGAGGGAATTATTTCTTGCTGGCAGATAGATAATGCAATTTAGTGTTTATTTCCCTTCTGAGGAGATTATTATTTATTATTTTTTTTTTTTCTTTTTTTTAGAATTGCTCCTATTGTGGTGCCATCTTCTATTCTAATGTAAACTTTCTGGAAACCATATGCCTCAAAAGAAAGTACAGTGCTATTCATGTATAAGAGCTGGCTCAGTCCTTTCGTTTGATTGACTTTTTATGTCATGGTACTTGGAGTAGATTAAAATAGTTCCATGGTTATTATTAATAAGGGTCATCCATTTACAGTTTGATTTGGAAAATGACGTTCAGCCACTTTTTTCCCTTGATGCATTGATACTCAGAGAAGGCAAACAACTTCAAAAAATGTCAGGGAAGTAAATCATGTCTATATATAAATATTTATAGCAACAAATCTATCCTCCCAGACCACTGAAGTACAACATTATTATCAAGACAGTTTATGCTGAGAATTACTGGCATTAGACAGAATTTTTTCTGAGAAATATTTGGGCAGGATTAAATAGATTAATTTCCACTGACTTGTCTTTAGACACTTAACATTTCTATGCATTACAGAGACTATCAAAGTACCTCTTCAGTTAGATTGGTAGGTTTCTATACGCATATTATGCTTGTGTAAATACAGATTGTAGAGTAATTAGCTATCATCACTTATTCTGTTTAAAGATATATGTTCTTAAATTAAACTGAAGAAAAAAAACGAGCAAAGTCATGATCAGAACAATCACCTATGTTCCATTTCTACCATGCTCAATGACTGTATCTTTGGACAAATAATTTATAATCCCTGTTCTCTGATGGATTCCTGAAAGAAGATATAAACCCCAACAAGTATGTGTGTGAACCTGAGAATAAAAAAACTCAGTGTGGACATCAGTGTTTTGAATGTATTTCTTCCTGTGACAGTGCATCTGCTTGTGCCCTGGTTAAAGAGATCCTCCAGAGTCCAGCAGTGGTGGTGATATAGCTGGTAGCACTGCACAAGGTTGCTCAGATGGATCTGTTAAGAAAGGAAGAGAAGTATTTTAGATTACTGTTTGGATTCTTTGAATATGTTACCACTTGGTTTATTATCAAAGTTTTCACCCTACCCTTAAAATAGACTTGTAAGCTATTAATTGTTTCAAAAAAAAGAAACAGCATGCTGCTTTCAGTTTCAGTCATTTGTATTACAATAGTGAGTCAGGATTGCAGAAACAACATAGCACCTACAGTATCTAACTGTGACATATCACCTGGGTGCTCCTACAAGGATTTCTTTTTAAGTATTGACTTTGACATCAAAGCCTTAAATTATTTGGGCCCTACCTGCCCAAGGCATTATCTCACTTGCTGTGCTTTTTGGTAACAGGGGAGATAAGGCTTAGAATCTTACACTTCATTCTTTGTCTGGAGTTAAGTCCTCTTTATAATCCAAATTTATCACTTATGAGCATGAGACAGTGTCCTGGGTTCAGCTACAGCAGTCATTTTTTCTCCTTCTTAGTAGCTGGTGCAGGGCTGTGTTTTTGACTTTCAGCCTGGGAACAACGCTGATAACACCGATGTTTTTAGTTGTTGCTCAGTAATCTTTACTCTGACCAAGGACTTTCTCAGTCTCATGCTCTGCCAGGGAGGAGGGAAGCCAGGAGGAAGCAGAGACAGGACACCTGACCCAAACTGGCCAAAGGGCTATTCCATACCACAGCACGTCATGCCCAGGATAGAAACTGGGGGGAGTTACCCGGAAGGCCCAGATCGCTGCTCAGGTCAGGTTGGAGATCGGTCGGCGGGTGGTGAGCGGTTGTGTCCTCTCCCTTGTTATTTCCCTTATCACTATTGTTATTGGTGGTAGCAGTAGTGGTTTTGTATTATTCCTTAGTTACTGGGCTGTTCTTACCTCAACCCATGGGAGTGAGTTATACTTTTGATTCTCCTCCCCATCCCTTCTGGAGCAGGGGGAGGAAGAAGCGGGTGGAGTGAGTGAGTAGCTGCGTGGTTCTGAGTTACCGACTGGGTTTAAACCACAACAGACAGGTTTTGATCAATTACAAAGTAAGAACAGAACACGGCTGGAACTATAGTCTATGTTTTCAGTTGAACGATGCGCTCCAAATTTAAGAAGAAAACTAGCCTGAACCTAGATTTGCACAAGATACAAAATTAGGTTCAGTACACTGTAAACTGCTTTGGCTTGTTAAAAATAACTGTAACAAAATCTGGTTTACACTCTGATCGCGTGAATTAGAGAATCAGATTTAAGATATCAACATTCAAAAAGAGGATATTTTTTAAAAGGAATCAAAGGAAAAATTCAGGAAATTCAAATCAAAATAATCATCTTGGAATTTCTTAGAGAATATATGGGATCCTTGCGTATCACAAAACAAATATATATATGAATACATTGAAAGGAAGCACAAAGGGATAAGATAGCTAAATTATGTGAGCAAGAATGAGAGATTTCTATGCCAGTTTAAATGCTAGAAAGTCAGGATACAAAAGAATGTAGGTTTGCAATATAAGATAAGAAAGATGATTGAGAAAAAACTGAAGAAATAAAGAAAAATAAATCCTCTTTTAAACTATCCTGACAGATCAGAAGTATTACAGAGAGAGCCACTGGATCTGCTGGTCCTCCAGAGTACAGAGAAGCCAATCAAAAAGCACAGAATTGCAAAGAACATAAATGGTTTCACTGTATCTGTCTTCAACACAGTAGGTGCTGGAAAGATGTCTACATCACAGCTACTCATTACAGTTAATTTGATACAGAGGTACCAAAAAGAGGGAAAACAAAGCAGGAACTAAACTTGTTAAGGTTCAATTAGGAGCTGCAATACAAAATGCAGTACTGTAGTAATCTACTATAATCTACTGTTGGCACCAGTCCTGCTAGACACTGCCACAGGACACTTTTCACAACTCTAATGTCTATTAAAATGCTGATTTACATAACAGCATCTGAACTTCTTGCTTTACATGGGAAAAAGCAAGTAATGTACTGCTCATTGTTACTGAGCATCCAAATGCCTAGGTGAACACAGTAAATGCAAGGGAGATTCTTTATCATTGCCTGGCCTCCAAAGTGTCTCCTCCCAAAGTCATTCTGCATGCAGTTAGACATGTATATGAAAATTTAGCTTAGTGTATTAATTGTTCTAAGTTCCCTCTATAGTCAGTTTTGAGGGAGAGGCAGACTATGGTTGCATCCATTCATTTCCTGAATCACCTCCTAGAACATTTTCAAGTCAGTAATTCCTAGTTTAAATCATCTTTAGAATCACAGTCAACTTTTGCTTTCACTTTGATGATACTTTTGGTTGTGATAATTTGTTTCAAACAGCCTAGTCATAAAGAAAATACAGATAAAAAATTGTGGTTTAGCTTTTAAAAGCAAAATACTGTGATAACCATCAACTTGATTTTTTAGGCTTCCAAAAGTGTTTTTTCATGAAATACTGTAGACAACGGGTAAATTTTATCCTTACAAAGTAGGAGGCTAAAGCCTGGAATAAATTCAAATTTCTTTATAAGGTAAGAATCTAAAAGAATAGTGACATTTTCAGCTGGCACCATTCTGTTCATCTTGCTTTAAAAAAAAAAAAAAAAAAGGCTTTCATAATGCTTCCAAGGGCCTCTTAATCTATTTCTCTCAATATTGTTTGCTAATTAATTTTATTAAAGAATAGGGAAAATGTCATAAGTGATGTTTTATTTTGGAAGATGATATTCAAAACTGGAAAAAGATGATGTAAATGATCCAAATGTAAGATTCATTGCTGTACATAAGTCCTCACTGAACTTCATATTTCATAATCTGTAGTGAAACTAATTTTAACTAATTCTTCAGACTTTCTTCAAATAATGTCAGGAAAGCTGTCACCGTTATATGGACTAACAGTATGAGTCTCTATGTTTATACAAATTCTTTGTAATTTTATTATAGTTAATTATCTATAGTATATGCTAATGTTTTACTTGTTGATGCAAGTAAATATTGAGTTCAATTAAATCATAATTAAACCATAAAATTAAACTAGAATGACAAATTTATAAATTTCCCAAATATAGAGAAAACTGACAGTTGGATTTGAGCTGGCTCCTGATGTCCATCTGTCATTTTACTCAATTTTTCCTCTATGCCTATGAAGGATTCTTTCAGGATCCTCATAATTTCAGTCACTTTAATTAGCATTCATCTGCGTCTCCAATCTGCGTTCTAAGCTGCTGTCAATGAGTAGGGACCACACATAGTGGTGAAGGGGTTTTAGGTGTCTTCATCAACATTTTTGTGGAATGAGACATGTGTGAACCTTGGACAGAGGTGGCTCAATTTGCTTGACTCATAAGGCTGAGAGGAAACAAGGAGACAGTCTTAGCATTTCACTTTCTGCCTATTTACTTTCTTCATGTCTTGGCTTTTGCCAAGCCAGAAGTTCAGAGGATCAGAGCTTGTTCTCTGTAATCTCTTTGAATCTGTGAGTACCTGCTTGATGCACACAAGAAAAAGTGATCATCCATTTGAAATAAGTCAAGGGAACAATTGCATAGCACTGTCTGGATCTGGCCAAAAAACAATTGCTTTATTGCTGCAGCATGTGTTGGATCTTTATTTTCTAAACATCCTGCTGGGAGACGTGCAATAAAACCCTTTTTGCAATCGCTTCTCTCCAAGGCGCTAAGGGTTCCCTGTTCCATCCTGCTCCAAATAACACATGTGAATGCCTTGTCTTTTGTTTTTAAGTTAGGACAGCTCCACAGGACTCATATTAACACACGTTAATGAATGGATTAGGGGCTTGTCAGAGCTTCCGGTGATGAATTTAGAGCCCATTAAAGACTAGGCATTGATTGCACTAGAGACTGTAGCTCTCTGTTTAATTCCTAGCAGGTGGGCACTGGTGCAAGCTTCACCATCTTGCATCAGCAGTGAACCTCGAAGGTGACCTCTCCAGAGAGAGAAGGGTAATTCATTTGCTGTGTTTACTTAATCTTCAGCTTCTTTTTAGAGAGAGGCTCCTAACTGTGCTGAATTGTTCTAAGCAAGAAGTGGCAGATGTGTGATATGGCTCATGTTCTTGAAGGGTTCTGTAGCAGTTGCTGTATGCTTGACCTTCAGACAGTTTAAAGTCAAGTCCCTATGGATAATAAATGAGTGCATATTATAAGCTCTGTTAAATTAACTATAGCTTTCATGGTGGACTTTCACTCCCAGGGCATACATTAAAATTACGCTCCTGCACCATGACTTTCATTTCTGTCAGGTAAAAGAACTGCTCCATTCCTATGGTGCTTTTACAAAATAATACCTAATGGAAAACGTGAAAGCAGACTAAATTAGGACAAATTTGAAAAAAAACTGTTTTGTTTTTTTTTTTTTAGGGGTTATGTAAAAACAGCATACTTTCTTTTCTCAGTCATTATGCAGTCCCAGGTCTCCTTTGGATGTTATGGTAGTAAACACATTTAAACAAACAAGCAAAAAAAACTCCTCAAAACAGGCAGGAGGAAGAAACAATTACCTGTTTACTGAAGAAACAGTCAAACTGCATGTGGATTGCCAAGGCTTAACAATGCAGCCTAATGTCTCATTTCATGCCAGACACTTTTCCTCACCAGTATCAGTACTGGAAGATACTTTTGCTTTGAGCTGTGTAGGGACACTTCCCCATCTGGCCCAGGCAGCTGAAAGAAAGGATGGGAAGGGAATGCAGTCTATCACTGCATTCAGATAAACTGAAGGGTGTGCTGGAAGGTGGTGCACTTGCTAGTGCCTCTGTGTCCCAATTCCTAGATTTTTCACAACTTTGCAAGAGAATGCTTTATTGTTATCCAGCCACTTAATTCACACTTAATTCAACCAGATTAAAGGAAAATGTGATTGGAATAATTTTCTCATAAGAGCCAAGATAGATAATACTGTTACAAAAAGACAGACGTGGAAATGATAAACACAAAGGACTGCAAGAAAAAGTATGCTGAAATTACTTGAATCTTATACTAAGCTCAAATCATAATGTTTTTCTGTCTTTTTCTTTCCCTTATCAAGCTGATTTGCTCTCCTTTCATGACTAGGTGGTTGTCAGTGTTTCATTCCTTATGCAGAACATATGCCTCACTAAAACTTTTGGAGATAATTTCTTCACTGAAGAGACTGTCAGAGTGCACCTCTTCTTGCACAACATTATCTCTCATAGACTCTCTTTGCTGAAGCTTTCTAGGAGGACCAGAAAGATTTATCCTTTCTTCTCTAAAAGCTCTCAATTTCCTCATTAACCATGAGAGAGGTTTACAATTCTTCTTAAAAAATATATATACGTTTAAAGCTCATTGTCTTTTTCCTTGGAGTTGAAGGTGTCTTTTAATTAGATCAAGCACTGTTGCACTTAACTGCTTTATCAATACCTTTGTGATTTAGGAAGGGATAAAACTCTCTTTTCTCCTTACTTCCTTAGGGATTTGTTCTCATATTGTCACATGGAATGTGCCTCACAATGGACTTCATATCTGTATCTCTACTTACTTTAACACAGTCAATATAAAACCCTGAACAGAATACATATATGTAGCTTATTAGCTGGTTCTTGACAGAGCTGAGCCATGGTGGCAAGTCAATCTCCCTCCTGTCATACTATCAGGTATACAACTACCAGCTGGTTTCATTATATTATGTTTCTTTTACCAAAAATGTTGAACCAAGCAAAACCTTAAAGACGTGAGAAGAAAGGACCTGTTCATTTACTTTGATGAATGTATGAAAAGAAATCAAACTGTTACAAGGAGGCATAATGAAATATTGAAATGTCATCACAAAATGTAGGTCTTCCCACCCCGTTTTTACTCCAACCTTTAATTACAACAGCTAGTTGTTTTAACTTACACTTTCTTCTTTTCTGTAAGCCTGTGCTCCCCATTTGTTATTTTTTGCCTCTATGTTTTCCTGACTGAGATTGTAACTTGGTTGAGTGTCCTGGGTTCAGCTACAGCAGTCATTTTTTCTCCTTCTTAGTAGCTGGTGCAGTGCTGTGGTTTTGACTTTCAGTCTGGGAACAATGCTGATAACACCGATGTTTTTAGTTGTTGCTCAGTAATGTTTACTCTGACCAAGGACTTTCTCAGTCTCATGCTTTGCCAGAGAGGAGGGGAAGCCAGGAGGAAGCAGAGACAGGACACCTGACCCAAACTGGCCAAAGGGGTATTCCATACCACAGCACGTCATGCCCAGTATAGAAACTGGGGGGAGTTACCCGGAAGGCCCAGATCGCTGCTCGGGTCGGGCTGGGTATCGGTCGGCGGGTGGTGAGCGGTTGTGTCCTTTTCCCTTGTTATTCCTCTTATCATTATTACTGGTAGCAGTAGTGGTTTGTATTATCCCTTAGTTACTGGAGAGCTGTTATCTCAACCCGTGGGAGTTACATTCCTTCGATTCTCCTCCCCATCCCTCCGGGAGCGGGGGGCGGAAGGAAAAGGGGGGGAGTGAGCGAGCGGCTGCGTGGTTCCAAGTTGCCGGCTGGGTTTGAACCACGACATTGAGATTCTGTTATGTTACTGATTCTGTTCTGTTCTGTAAATAACATCAGCATGGGCACTGAAAACAAATGTTGGTACAATACACTCAAACATCCAACAGACAAATACCATGTGGAATGTGCAGCTGACTGGAGAAAATAGGTTTGGGGATGAGCTCTCTTAGCTCTTCTTTAACCCAGGAAGAACTAAACTTGTTCAGATACTTTAATAGGACTCTTCATGCCATCAGTACACAGCTACTGTTACAACAGCATATTTGTTTCCAGTGTGGGGCAAAGCAAAAACACCAAAAAGTTCCTGTCCACAGAGTTTTTGACTTTCAGATGTTTCAGTGGTTTTATGTTACTCATGCCTCTAGCATTCCTCAGCTTCTCAGCAGCTGGTCTAAGGTCTGATTTTTTGTTGACTTCAGAGATGCTTTATCAGGCCTGAACTGGAGCTTAATCTAGAGTTTATCTAAACACTGACCTGGAAGTTGTGAGGCGGAGGAGGAATAATTCTACCTTCAGTCTCATTTCCTTTCCTTCCTTTGCACTGACCTTGTTGACTTCATCACTTCAAATTTCATAAGAGCACTTCATGCTCATTTTGTATGTTGAGTTGTAGGGGAGGTTTCTGCTTATGAGAACTAGTCTGCTGGTAGATTGTATCATTCTTAGCACCTGTCCAAATTTATTGAACTTTATAAAAGATTCCTCAGTTTGGAGACATTCAAAACATGCAATTTTAGTTCAGTTGATTAGGTGTGAGATACATGTCACAGTGGACTACCTATGCAAGGTGACTATCAACCACTGCACCTGCAGGAAACATCATTTTCTTTGGGTAGAGGTACAGTGTCAAGAGATTAAGCTGCGCTGCTCCATCTCGTGGGAAGAACTAAGCACATTACAATGCACTTGTCAGATAGGTGCAACATCTCTGTAGCCTGTTGTAGCTGCTCCAACTAAAGGGATAAAATCTCCACCTGCTGTGAAGGCAAAGATTCAAAAAGCAGAAACAAGTGACACAAATGCTGCGATGTTCTCTGAAGATGAGTTTTCATTTACATACAAGTTTTAATAAGTCCACTTTCACGTTCTTCACAAAACAAAATTCCAGAGATTGTTGTAGGTCTAAGATGCAGGAACAAAACCAGACCAATCAGCCCTACTAACCCCCAGTTAATATGTGGTGCTGAGAGATGATGTCTTGTAGCTTTTTTAGTATTCAGACTCCATATAATCCTATGTGCTAGATCCTAACTCACTCTTTTAGAATCTATTAAAACTGCATTTATTTAAAATGATGGCAGCTAAGTGATTTTTATGTCATTAATTGTGGCAGTGCACTACCTTTGTTACATTGTTTTCCTTCCATTTATTCTAAATCTTCTTGTCCTTTTTATCATGGAATAGATGTCTGTTCCTTGGGGTGTGGGGTTTTGTGTGATTGATTGGTAATGACAGATCACCAGGCACTTCTTTGTGATGATTTTATCAGTGAAAATGTCAGTAAATTCCCTGTTTCACCAGTGCTGGTCTGCACAGTCCCTCAGTAACTATTCTCCTCCAGTCCAGCCAAAGAGGAACATCTCAGTAAGCCTTTGAGTTCCCATTATAATTCTGTTAGCTAACAAGTATGAAATAATTTTGGGGTGTGATTATTTCAGTAAGAAAGAAATGTCAACTTATATAAAATGAAAAGGACTTCTTGGCATATCAGTTAACACAACAGTTAAAAATAATAAAAAATTTTTATCCTCAGTGATCTAAGAAAGGCAAAAAGTCTTCATACACACAAGCATACACACATTTTCCTTTTGAAAAGATTCTGATTCCTCTGTTCCTTTTTAATGTGCTATGTGTACCTTCATAAAAATATACATATGAATTTATTCAGTTTAATGATTTTAAATGATGATACTTACGAATTAACGACAGGCAACTAATGATATAACTAATAATAGATATTAAATTAATGATAATTTTAAAGGAAAGTTGTGCAAAATCTTCAGGATTGTCTTTAATGTGATCTGGTGAAACCATGGAAGATTAAGAGGAAATTTAGTCTGCTTTTTATATTCACCAGTCTTCTGGAAAGCAATCCTGATTCCAGCAAATACACCATGTAAGCAACTCTTTTCCCATGAGGATTGGAATGCAGGGCCCTGAGTATGTATTATTGAGAAGGGAAATAAGCTGAACAGCCTCTATTACCTTAGTCTGGGAGGAATTCCATGAAAGTCAAACATGAATATTTTACTGGGGAAGGGAATGCCAGTTTGATTTGCTGTAATTAATTTATAAGTTAAATTTCCAAAGCTTTTTAAGAGACATGTAGGCTTTTTGGGTCACACTGCTGTCATTACACCAATACACAGAATAACTGCATTGTCTTCAGTGAGATCATGACATATTTACACAGCTATGAACGAAATAAGCTTGTTAACAAGTTTGGGTCTAGATTCCTTCACTTTGCTTGCTCACAAAAACTAAAAGGACATTGTCACTTCAGGTGTTAGACGTCTTCAGTAAATTTAACTCATAGGGTCTAAATGTACCCCCATGCAATCCATAGGGAATAAAGGTCTCATAGAGTTTGCTTTTGGCTGTGGTATGCAACTATCTTTGTCTTTTTTTCCAACAAAATGAAAGCAAAGTGTGCTTTCACTAATTACGTATGACAAGGTTTGAGAATGATTAAGAGTTTCTCTCCAGTGTAAAAACCTGCCAACAGTTGTCTGACTTGCACAGGCATAGGTTGAAATCCATGACAGCCCATGGTGCATAGAAAGAAAAGTTTGGAATTGTTAGTTACAATTCCATTTGAAGAACAAATAAAGCTAAAATTTGAATCCAAGAATGAAGAACACCTGATGGCAAAGAGCTGTAAATCCACCAAACAGGAATTTTAGATCACAAAAATAGAAATAGTGCAAGTTTCTTACATGTTTTGTAGTCCTTGATTTAGCAGTGAGTGTATAAGGAGGAGGAATTGTCAAATTCTAAGATGTTAGTTTGTGATTTATTAGGTGTCCAAAAGCAAATCTGTGAGACACAAGATATAAAGAAAACAGGCCTCAAATAGTCAGCCCAGATTTCCTGCTAAGGTAAAGACTGTTATATTCATTAGGGAATCTAACAAAGAAACACATCACAGATATCAAAACCACTTCTGATCTTAAAGCTGTAAAGTAGGAGTTTAAGAAATTTCAAGATGGGTGATTTGTTTAACATTTGCATTACCTGCATGACATTGTATAATCTCAGTGTCACACTCTTGAATGATAACTCTGAAGATCAAACTGACCACTTTGCCTCATGCTGGTTTTCCCATCTATTGCTAATTATGTTTGCCTTTGTGTGACTTTTATGTGCTTGGCATTCAAATGCTTTTCCTGCTTGTGGCCTCAGCTGGTGTGATCCTACTTCAACAAGAAGGCAAAAAGCAGAGCTAGTTTTGTCTCCGTGTTTCTCTTTCTGTGCTTTTACCTGCCTGCTAAAGCTTGACAGAATTTTGTCAGAAACACCAGAAAAAAATCCCACTAGGTCAGTGGGCAAACATTCAAACTCAGTAATATCCTTTACCTACCCTGTGTTGTGAGATTATGAGATAATGCCTGCAAAATGCTCCAAAATCTTTGGATGAAAACCAGCATGACTGTGAAAAACAGTACTAAAAGTACATCTAGAATTTTAAATATCATTTTTGTGCATCTGTGTGCATGTTTAAGCATACATACATATGCATTACCATATACATTTAGATGCACCATACTTGGGAATCTGTATCTGACACCTCTCCAGAACTACATATGAGACTCCCTTTGTCAGTAGTTAGGATTGTACTCAGCATTTCTCCCAAGAAAGCCTTTGCAGAGAAAACAGTGGTCTCCATCACATCAGCCGTGATAACTGAAAAAAATAAGCTTATATAATAAGTTTGACATATTCACTGAAGAAAGATATGGTCACATCCCTGCAACCATATATTCTAACCTAGAATGCACCAACAAACATCCTTCCTCTTGTTTTCATTGCTTTTATGCTATATCTCACAGTCGCCTAATGATAATTATAATGATAATTATCTATCTGCACAATAGATGTATATTCATGTATCCATGCAGGACTAATGGCCTTTTGAACTATTTTTTCTTTCTAGTAGACCTCAAGCCATTTGAGGTTTCCTTGAGTGTTTTCTATGTTTCAGTATCTGCGACTGCATCCAGTCTTATTTGCAGGATATTTGTAATAGATTGACCTGGTCATTTTCTGAGAATTCCAATTAAAAAAAACAAACCAACCAAACAAAAAACTTCAAAACTTAGGCACATGATGTTAGCAGATGACACTCTGTTGGACTAATGCCCAACCAAAATTGTCATGTTTTGTTTTACTGCTGAAGAGTTTTCATAAAGTTTTCTTCATTAAAAAAAAATTATTCGCAATTCATTTGCATCCAGCAAAAATTCTGGAGCACAGTTCACATCCTTACAATATTTTCTGTCCTCTTCTTAATGTCAGCTCTATGCAGTAACAGATGTTGCTATGTTTCTTTTGTATCAATTTTGGAAAGTACCTTTGCCTTCTTTGGGATGAAAATCACTATATAAATGTAAGTTTATGGTTACTTCTTTATGAGTATCTTTGACAGTTCATTGCTATTACCCATGGAATTTTTGCCCTGGTAATAAAGCTGTTAATAATATACTGTAAGTCAGTCTTAAGAAAGTAATACAGTATTTATTGGGATAACATCAATGTTCATCATTCTTGGTTCAGTGATATACATTATATGTGTAGTATTTCTGTCAGAGAAACAGGGTTGTTGGTGAAAAGATGAAGCAGATTCTGCAGAGGGCTGGGCAGAAATTCTGAGTCAACATTAGTGGAAATACAGAATTTTCTACATTTTAGATGTATTACTCAGTGTGCTTAGTTTAGGGATTTCTGTGTATATATATTTATCATTTACACACAACTTTTAAGCCTGTGAAAACATGACACTTCCTTCAGTAAATAATGCTGGGGTAAAGTGGGAAAAAGAGTCCATCTGAACATTCATCCATAATTGTATGTTAATGCTGAAGCATGCAGCCCTTAATCCCAAATATCTGTACTTTGGTGCTTTGTCAGCTACTTAAAGAGCTGAAGAACAAATCACCATCTGCCCCTGGAAATTAAAGCAATTCAGTCTTTTATTTTCAACACTCTATTCTTAAAAATTGTAATTAAAGTTTTTCTCCTGTTTTGATGATCAAACGATCAAATAATAATAGAATCATAGAATTGTTTAGGTTGGAAATGACCTTTGAGTCTGACTGTAAACCTAACATTGGCAAGTTCACCACTAAATGATGACCTTAAGTGCCACATCTACACATCTTTTTACTTCCAGGGGTGGTAAACAGCCAGCACCAGTGTGATAACCCTTTCAGTGAAGAAATGTTTCCTAATACCCAGTCTAAACTGCCCCTGGTACAACTGGAGGCTTTGTTGCTTTGTTCCTTGGGAGAAGAGACCAACTCCCACCTCACTACAACCTCCTTTTAGGTAGTTGTAGAGAACAATAAGGTCACCCCTCAGCCTCCTTTTCTCCAGGAGATCAGGTTAGTAAAGCAGGACTTGCCTTTCATAAATTCACACTGGCTGGGCCTGATTACCTGTTTGTCCTGTGTGTGTTGCTTGAGGGCACTCAGTGTGATCTGTTCTTCCCCAGAATGGAAGTCAGACTGATTAGCCTGTAGTTCCCCAGATCTTCTTTCTGACCCTTCTTGTAGATGGGAGTCGCATTTTCTAACTTCAAGTCATCTGGGACCTCTGTGGGTAGACAGGACTGCTGACAAATGATGGGAAGTGGCTTGGTGAGAAGTTCCACCAGCTCCCTCAGTACCCTTGGGTGGATCCCATCTGGATCCATAGACCTGTGTGTGTCTAAATGGTGTAGCAGGTTGCTGACCATTTCCCCTTAGATTATGGGGTCTTCATTCTGCTCTCCACCCCTGTCTTCCAGCTCAGGGGGCTGGGTACTCTAAGAACAACTGGTATTACTATTATAACTATTATAACAGAAACAATTATTACCAAGCTGCATTTTTCTGCCTATCCAAAATATACAGAATAATTTAAATGCTTTCATCAATTTTGTTTCTGCATTTTCTATTTTACATTTATAGTGTTGTAACACCAAATATAACACAGATGGAATATCAGTTTTAGATGTTATAGATCATAGTCATGTCACAGATATTTAAAAAACACTCATATGTGAAGGTAGCTGTAAAAAAGTTTCGTGCCTTGTTCAAAGAATATATGGACTGAAAGAAAAAACACAAGATGGAAAAAGTTTAAAAATTACGTGTTTTAAAAAGCATGGAAGTTAGAGATATGAGAGATAATTTGAAAAGGGAAAAATTACATAGTCTTGCCTATATTTATACATAACACAAGAAGGAATATGGGAGGAAGTAAGAAAGTGCTTGTCTGAAAATGAAACATACAGATAAGAAGAATAAAGTACCACAAGCCAAATTCTGTTGCAAAGTCTCGATACTGAATGAGGTGATCTTCTGTCCTCATTTCAATTATTTCTCTATAAAACATGCACACAAACTCTTGTGCTTTTCCTTCTAAATGGACAATAAAGCAAAAAGTACTTACATTTTTATTACTGCTGAATAATATAGTTATTATTAGTGTGCATCTTATGTACAATTTTATTTAAATCCTACACAACTTTCTTCTTTGACTAGGAAAGCCTTTTCGTACATTAACTACTGCATAGTCCAATTGATTTCAACCTTTTGTTCTTGGGGCTTTGGGGAATGGACACTTCAGGGATTCAGGAAACCAAAATAAGCATATATTTGCAATACACACTGGAAATAGAAAATGGTACTATAAATGGAAAAGTTTTAAATTACTGATATAAAGAAATCACAGGCTTCTTTTGGATAAGTGTAATTAAGAAGAAGTTCCAGCTGTGATCTCTGTAGGCTTTAGAGTCTCATTGAATTAAAATTCAGTCTACCATGTTCAGCTAAGTGAACATCACTGTATTAGTTATAGAAAAGCAGTATAACAGAGTAAAGTAACATCCAGAATACTATTTTCTCCATTCTTTGTTTTAATATCGTTCCATATGATCTGTGTTGCCAAGTGCTTGGTATTGTATAATTCAATTCTTTCAGAAGCATTTAACCAACAAAAAGACACAGTCTGCCTGAATATGAATCTTCATCACTATTCAGTCATTAGCAGATGTCATCATAGAAGACTAAATAAACTGTACTGTGAGTGAAAATGCAAGAAGAAAGTCTAGAACAACATATATTTGTTCTGTTGTCTCTTCTCTATCACATTTAATTTACTAATAACTTTGTCATAAATGAATGGAAAGCACCGGTCTTTTTCTTTTGTTTTATAAGCCAAGATGTGTCTCTTTGGAAATAGGTTTCTCGCAGTTCTATTCTTTACATTGTTTTGAATGAAATCCATTGCAACTAATGCCACTCCCTATCCCTTTGAAATTCTCTTTACCTTCATAAACCAATAGATCTGAAGTGTCTTAAGACAGATGTCATGGAGAAATGTTTAAACAAAAGTGTGTAAAACTTGCAATTTCATTTCTATAAACCTAATCTGCTTCCAGCAGTCTGGCTTAAAATTAAAACAGTTTTACAATATTAAAGTTTTCTAGTTAAGACAGTGCTGCCTGGAAAGATTACCTTTACAGTTAAAAGACTTTTTGCCAAGTCATTTTAGACTGGAGTAATGGATTATCACTTGCCATGTAGCACTATTTAAGAAAAGCCCAGATAAAGAATTACAGCAGGGACTCGTGTATTGAAAAATGCAAATTCAGTCCAAAAGAAACAAGAACAATATTTTATTAAACTTCATCACTTACTTAGCAATGGTTTCTTTGTGTCTGAAATTCAAGAGAATTCAAGAGCATTAAATGAAAACAAAAGTTAAGCTGAACTGAAAATGTTACCTTTGTTGTTTGCACTAACATTATCTCAATACTTTTGCCATAATAATAATAATAACAAATATTTACTGTTTAATTCTACTAAGATAAATGTACAAAAAAGAAGGCTTAATATCTCTTTCTGCCTTAACAATGGAGAGAGAACTACAAATTAATTATGTTAGAAAGAAATGGCAGCTGCTATCACTCAAAAAATAATCTTAGCGTTGAAAGATGATTCTGCTAAAAGACTTGCTTGTTCATTTGTTCTGATATCAGGTACAATGAAGTTATGCAATACATCATGTCTCCCCAGCTCACTAGAAATTAAAACAAAAGGAATTTTTCATATCTGATTGGTATTCAGATCTATACCAGTAAAAAATGGTGTCAATTATATAGTAAACTTCAGCTAAAATATCTGCTAACAAATGTAGGATGTAATGGAAATCATAGCACAGTAATTTTCCATCTCTTGGACAAATAGCTTTGGTACAGGAATGAGAAGAAACAGTTACTATCATACTTCATATTGACTGCATTATAATAGAAAGAAGGCACATGGATGCCATAGAAGCATGGATGTTTTCAGGGTGTAATTGGCTATAAAAGTATATAGGTTAAACTCTTTTTTTTTTCTAACCTTCCTGTTCTCAATATTTCTGTTTCCTTTTCCATTAAATCAGAGACATTTTTTATTGTCACTTACAACCTACTAGATTACATAGTGTGATAGTTATTGGTAGGTGAAAATGGATGGGTGAAGCTAAGTTGGAGAAGTATAATCCATCAGCAAATAACACAGATAACATCATTGGTAAGAGACAAGATAATTGATACTTGTTTATCCCAGGTAATATTCCTCATTTGTACTGTGATTCAGTTAATTAGCAGACCCTGGAGAAGGCAAATTGAACAGCAGAAGGTGCTTCTCAAAATCAAGTAATGAATATACATCTGTCTCACTGGAAGAGTTTCTTATTTAAGAAATCACAGTATCTTTGGGGTATTTTCAGAATAAATATATGTAGGAAGCTTTGCTAGAATGAGGATAGGGGTAGAAGAAGAAGAGAGAGAAGGAAAATGGAATAAAATTTAAAAATCTAAGATAATGTATAATAATGTTAATTACAAAAATAATTTTAAGAGCTGTGGATATAGGAAGATGAATCAAATTACTTGGTAGGAAACTGCTAGAAAGACAGGTAATTAGCAGTTTTTTTGCCCCCATTTAACCATATCATTCAAATGACAAATACCTGCAGATGCAGACATGTCTTTTAGAAGCACATAAAATTTTCATGTGAGCTGATTTTATAGATCGATTTCCAGCTGTTGTTGGCTTACGTCTGTTACGAGTCTTAGGTCTCTTGGTTCATGTCTATGAACATATGTCATATGAAGTCCAGCTATCATTTAACTTTGTGTCGATAATCTAATATCCTCATTTGTATGTGTCATAACAAAATGCACAAATACATTTCCACTGATTGTGGAAGTGAGAGCACAGCAGGATGTGCCTAGCTGGGAATACCAGAGACAGGAGTTTCATGCTGTCCCTAAACCTCTACCTCATTAGAGACACAGACAGTGGTGCAGGTCAAATTCTGTCCAGCTGAGCAGTGATTTTGTTATGGAAACTAAATATGGCCTGCATTATTTCCAGCAACGAGACTCATTTTTATTATGCTGCAAAGTCAAGTCTGCCTTTCACTTCTAGGGATTGTAGTGGCCTGTGCTGTGCTATTATGTCCCATACTCTACAGCATGTTAATTGAGGAATATCAGTGAGCTCTTTTCACTATAACTGAATAATATAAAATGCTACCCTACAGTTCATGACCAGGGATCAAATGCAAGACTGAGTCTTACACAGCAGAATATGTTTCACAAACAGCAGTATGGCAAAATCAATGGAAAGAAATAGGAGGTTAGAACATGATTCTTGGGTTAAAGAATCACCATTATAGGAACACAGAGATGCAAACCAACAATCTCCTGTCCATAACTTCTGATGCTAAGCAGTAGTAAATTATTCAAAAGACAACATACTTTGGTGTACATTGTTGAAAGATTCTCCTGGAGTCAGCCTGCTTGTATTTATAACTTACACTGCTTTTGAGGAAAAAGTGCAAGAAAATGCATTTTATTATATGTTGATTCTATCAGATTTCTGTATTGTTTAAAGACACCATGATTCATGGATAAAGCAGAATTATATGAGAAATTTAGGAGAAAATTTTAAATATAGCAGTGGCAGTAAGAAGAATATTGTATATTTTCAGTATTCCATATTTGATTTTGTGATTTTTATGAACACTGCATCCGTAGAATCAAAGAATCATAGAATGGTTTGGGTTGGAAAGGACCTTAAGATCATCTAGTTCCAACCCCCCTGTCATGGGCAGGGATGCCTCACACTAGAAATTGTCACCCATTACCCCTTGTCCTATCACTACAATCCAGAAGGAAGAGTCCCTCTCTGGTATCCTTGTAGTCCCCTTCAGATACTGGAAGGCTGCTATGAGGTCTCCACGCAGCTTCTCTTCTCAGGCTGAACAGCCCCAACTTTCTCAGCTTGTTCTCACACAGGAGGTGTTCTAGCCCCCTTATCATCCTCATGACCTCCTCTGGACTTGCTCCAACAGCTCCGTGTCCTTCTTATGTTGAGGACACCAGAATTGCACACAGTGCTCCAAGTGAGGTCTCAAGAGCGCAACGTAGAGGGGCAGGATCACCTCCTT
This sequence comes from Nestor notabilis, assembly GCF_000696875.1. NCBI lineage: Eukaryota > Metazoa > Chordata > Aves > Psittaciformes > Psittacidae > Nestor > Nestor notabilis. The sequence continues at coordinate 47,256 of NW_009920418.1, read as the reverse complement.
CGACCTGTTGGTCACGATTCTTTTGATGCAGCCCAGGATATGGTACCTGAGTATCTGACCTGAATATGTAATAAATGGACAGATATATGTTCCTAACTTAGGTACTTAACAATTTGTCGTTAAACACTAGTGAAGCCTGGGTATTTAAACTGGACCCCCTTCACTAAACTGGGCCCCTGAAGTTTGAAAGTACCACATGTAGCAGTCATTTGAGAATTTAGATTTTAATTTAGTAGATAGTAAAGGTGTGTCCTCTGCTTAAATTACAGCTTTATGAAAAAGTTTTCAAATTTCCTGGGTTTCAGTTTAGTATATGTTGTAAGATAAAATATAATAAAAATTAAAGATATAAAAATGCCCTACATAAAAAGTAAAAAGAGTTAAGAATTTCACCTTATTGTGCTTTTCCCTTTCATTTAGCTGAATGCATTTGAATAGCATAGGTTTGATAAGGGCACATCATGAAAAATTCCTTCTGAGTCTCCAATGCAATAACATCTGTTTACCTATGCCTCCTGAGGGAAGTATTATGAATCTGAAATGGCAAACTTGCCACCAAATAAAGAAGCTGTGGTAATGAATTAACTTTTCTTTTGTGTCTTCTTTTATAAGCAGAAACAACAGTGGAATAGGTGGATGAAGTGGAAGGATTATGAAGAGTTTAAGATCATCAAATTGACAGGACTGACACACCTGCTGTGTAAGAACAAAAAAACATATAAATTGGTTGAACATTCATGATTTTATCTATACTTTAAAAAATATAAGTGAATATCAGGAGGACTGAATGCCTTGGTTTATCCCTTACATTTTATAGCTTCCTAACCATGCATTCCTTGGTCATCAGTTTTTGCTTCCTGGTATAGTGAACATCCTTCACACCAACAATGTGAAGTATGTTTTCACTTTACAAGTGGAAATATAAGCTACTAGACTGAAATTCAAAAAATAGACTGCTAATTTCTGTGTCATGATGATTTTCAAAAAGCCTTAAAAGGTGAGACCCTTGAAGATATTTCATTTGTATTCAAGGAATATTTTACCCTACCTGGAGTAAGTTGTTTTGGCAAGAATCATCTATTACACTAAACTGAATACTACTACACTGCCTACTTTCTTCCCTATGACGGGTTGGATGAGAGACTGAAACTGAAATCTATTTTTCTCATTAAAGACTATATTAGTGTCTAAAAAGAAGTTAACCATACAGTATTTGATGTTTATTACCACTTGTCTGCATATAGTCTTGCAAAAGCAAATTCACTCCTCAAGCAGAAATCAAATTTTTTATATCAGATTAATTCCCATGACAGTGAGTAAGATGTCCTGTGAACTTTAGAAGAAATTTCACTACAATAATTTAAGCAAATAGCAAATGAGTTCCCACATCTGGCTTGAACTCATCTATCATTCATTGTAACATGAATAAATGAAGACATTCATCACAAAGCACGCAACAGAAATTGTGTTCTCCTATTGATATAATTAAATACTCATAGAGAACTAAATACATAATAACTTCCAGACCTTTTATTTCATGCCAGAATTCAATGGCTCCATCCTCATATGTTCCTAGTCAGAATCATTGTGAACCCTCTCCAGTTTCTAAACATTTATTGCTAGTGCAGTAATAATAAACATCTTGCATTTATAAAATGTAATGTTGCCTAGAATTTTTCATTTTTCAAGAATGTAGATCACACTGTCTAATGGCTCTCATATGTCCAGCATGCCCATGAACAATTTGTCTTCTGAGTGGAGTGTTAATCTGACACCTCAAGGACAAAGCCGGTTTCAAGAAGACTCCAAGAAAAGCTGGAATATTTCACGTGTTGCAATAACTACTGAACGTCCAAGTATACTTATTTTGGGATTACTCAAAGCTCTGGGTTATATTACTTCTGCTTTTCAGTGTTTTGCTCAAATTGGAATTATTAAAGATGCCAGGAGATATATCTTTTTCTTTGGTTTTTGGGTATGAAATAATTTTGCTGGATTTCTAAATTGCTTGGAGACACAAAAAGTGGTACACTTAATTCAATCCTATGAACACAAACTGTCTCCTGCATAAAGCTGGAAATGAAGACATGTTTTATCATCAAAGTCTTCTTTTTCTAAAAGAGTGGGGACTGGTAAAGAATCATAGACTTATAAAATGGTTTGGGTTAGAAGGAACCTTAAAGATCATATAGTTCCAACCCCCCTGCCATAGGCAGGGACACCTTCTACTAGACCAGGTTGCTCAAAGCCATATCCATCTTGGTCTTGAACACTTTCAGGGATGACAATGATGTTCCCACCTAGATTCTCTTGTACTTCATGAAATCTGTTCCGCTAATTTCTGCAAGAATTACAACAACCTGATCAAAGATCTGTTTAGTTCTATAGGGCTTTGTCTTCTCTCATTACTGAGCTTTGAATCAATTTTTCCTGTGTTTTCAAAGCTACTCTTTTATCTATGATGACACTAAGCTGAAGCATTAAAAGTGCTTTACTTTCTAGATAGAAAATAATAGAAATTAAACTGAGATATAATGAAAATTAACCTCAATTAAGCATGAAAAAAAAAAAATCCTTAATTCTTCCAGTGCGAAAAAATTGCACTGATTGAAGAATTATTTTTTTAGGCTTGTTTCATGTGGTCCAATCATATATATGATTTCTTGTTTAGAATAAGGCTTGGAAGTTTACCTGGCAAACAAGTCAGTTCATGGGTCAAGGAACTGAATTACTCAGTTTACACTGTTAACTGCCAAAAAAAGTATTTTATTTTAGAAAATTGGTGACTAAACCCTAGAACTCTGTGTCACAGTTACGCTGACCACTGGCTACAATACTGTCTCATTCAACCTTAATTTACATACCTGGTTTAAAGTGCAGATCATCTACTTTACTGTTGGATATATTATTTGGGATTAAATGAATCATTGCCTGAAAATGCCTGTCATTGCCTCAAAATACCTGTTTCTCCTCACTGACTGTGAAGTGGGCCTGAAGTGACCAGCTAAGATGTTGATATTTACGTGGAGCTAGATGACCTTTGCTTTGTATCTCCTCAGTGACAGTAGCAGTAAGTACATTACAGACATCAGCTGTATTAAGTGTTCCAAGCATTATCCTTAGTGACCATGTTTTCTAGATTGAAAGAAAGGAAAAATCCACATGATACTCCATTTATGAGTCATGCAGAGCTCTCTTCTGCTTTGAAAACAGAAAATCCATCTGCCCTAGTGGGGAAACTTGGATGTTAGCTACAATCATATAACCATATGAAGGAAAATGTTATCTTTCCAGCATATAGTTTTATTCATAGCTTTGGACTTCAGTGCCATATGAACACTGCTCACATAGAAGGAAATAGATAGATGAAGTGTATCTAGGGAAGTTTTGGTTTTATGAGATGGTTGGTTTGTCTTATGAAAAGACAAAGATAATTTTTTAGATGTTGTGCTCTAGTCACACAGAAGTCAAAAGAAATTTTCCTCATCTTCTCCAGACAATGCATTACTTTGTCAATGGAATTCCACTGTCAGAATTCTAAGATCTATAAGTCCATGAGACATAACCATTTAAAAGCTCAAGTCCCTCCTGAAAATTAGAGTTGTACTGTGAAAGTCAGGTCATTTAGTTGTTGTTTAAAGTGTTAATCACTTTTTTTAGTGATTCTCACTTAAAGCTTTATGAAAGAGCTAGCAATTAATGCAGATCTCAGATCCTGGCTCCAGGGCTTCAATGGCAGAGCTATGTTCCCACTTGACTTGTAAATAAATGTGTATTCTTTAATTGTTTCAAAACACTTTGCATGTTTTCTGTCTTGGATTTGTCATTTTGTTTCATCATCCTTTTCTTGCCAAGAAGTCCATTGTCTGGCCGAGAAAAAAAGTGTTTATTTGAAGCTCGTATTTTGCTGTTACAAAAAAGTGATTTGATATGAAAATTCCATTCATGTACAGTCTTTTCCTTAGACTCTATAGAATCCAGAAATCTGCATTCACTTGGACTTTGAGCTTGTAATTCATATACCTCTAATTAAAGTAAATAGACTTTAATCTGACTGCTACGATGTAATAATTTCTTTCAATAAAATTACAAGTGTTGCAACCAAATAAATTGTCAAAACATTTTGCAGTGATGTTTTTAATAACATGTTCATTCTGCTTTTAATTTATCTAGTTACAGAAGTATTTATTTGGACCTCTTCTTATTTTTCTCTTGAAAAACATTTTTTGTTGGTTTTTGTCTTAAATTTCCTTGACTTTAGTTGGCTTTGGTAGCAAATTTTACTTGAAAAGGATATAAAGCATTCACAGCTGAGATTGAAATTCTGTTAAGGTGTTGCATAAATGCACCCACAGTAACTGCAATACTTGGAAAGATTTCCTGTATCACTTCTAAATCATGCTCTGATACCATTTATATTCATATGTGATTCTTGGAATATCTTTTACTTGTCATGATCCAGCATGACCGGCAAGCAATATCTTGGGTACTCTTGAATCTCATGACAAAAATGTATGCAGGTGCTCAAGAAATCATTTTATATGCTGTTAGGGGTTTGAAAGGCTTAATGGTTCTCACCAGCTTAAAAGAAGTAGATCTGAGGTTAGTTTCTCAAGTAGTTTGAGTCCAGGCTGTGACTGAGGAAGGCTCTGTAGCAATCTGTCCCTGGTTAAGAACAACTGGTCACAGGTACTGGCTACAACATGGGATGTCTGGAGTGTAGGGATGACTGTGACTTGAATGCAAAGTTTTTTCTCCTAATTAAGCATTTAGGTTGTAACATTTACATTGATTCTCCAGTAACTTTTGTACAACCTACAAGAACCCTTTCTGTAAGACATTATTATCTTCCTATGCCAGCTACAATATCATTAAGAGGGTTTTGTTTGTTTAATACATCATTCATTTCTGTATCTTTCAATGAAGCCTTGACCAAATGCAACAGCAAAATTGGCAGTCAGTGATGTGAAATGTTGAATAGACATCTTGGTCCTTATGTTCACTTACTTTCCTGATTTAACACAGTATTTTATGGTATTACAAGTGATTTACACAGATGTCACTTCAGATTCTCCTTACTGAAGAGGAACAAGAAGGATTTGCCTAACTTTCCTGTATTTATAGTAAAAAAAAAGCCTTTCTAAAAATGAAATTTTCAAGTTTGATAATCTCTCTGGTAATTACCCTCTTTTTGATGCATTGCTTTATAGGCTAGAAGTATAAAGATATGAAATTTTTCAGTCAACTGCCATATTATCATTTCTAGTAGTGTTGTGACATGACAGCCTTTAACATGAAAGCCAGAAATTATTTTTTTGCTGGTGTAGTAATTCTGGAGTCAAAGAATTTACAAGAAGAGCATATTTATAAAGTTAATACAAAGCTTAAAGCAAAACGCACTTTGCTGATCTGGGCTATTATAGTCAAATTACTTGAGTTCTTTCGAAGGTGCCATTTTAACCATGACAAAATGAACATTAAGATATGGAACTCTTCACCATCCCTCAAAAAATTTGATTATTTGAGTGAAGAATCAGGAAAAAAGTTTTATTGAAAGGTTGGCGTTTTCTTAACAAAAAATAAAAATAAAGTGAAGTTTTTAGTATTTCAAAACTATTGTTACAAGTAATACAGGAGATGAAACGATGTATTTTAAAACTTTACCTCTAGTAATACAGACTATCAAGTTTATCTACAATTAAGCTGTTGTTGAGATAACATTAATCCATCACTAAAAAGTTATAACTAATACAGCACGCAAATATGCACTACAGTTTTAATTTGTGTGTATTATAATGTTAGACTAAGGACATTCTAATAAATAAACATTACTATTTCAAGTTTATTTCCTTTTTATTTATTCTAGAAACCTGAATGGTTTCTTTATGTGTCTCTCACTATTTGGAATTGCATTCATTTAATTTACTTTTTAGTATCTTCACTGAAGACATTTATGGTGAGAAGAGTAACTGAAATTATTAACTATTAAGGCTCATTGACTTCGTAGTCAGTTGACAGAAATGGGCACTTTGAGGGGGAAATGTAACTTACATTAAGTGCTTACTCTTCAGTGAGATGATTCAGGCCCTTAAAGGATCTATTTCTCTCTGTTGGCTGTAAAATCTGCACAACAAGCTACATGGTACAAATCTATTCTAGTCAATGGAATACTGTCTGATTTTCCATGAATGACATTTATGACATTTTGTAGGTAATGACCTTTTTTTTTTTTTTTTTTGTATTTAACAAAATCTTCTGATAAATTTGGTACATTTTATCATTAAATAAGTAAATAAAATTGAATTTTATTAAGAAAAGAAACTTACTACCTCTATTTCTCCTTTTCCCAAATAGTTTCTAAACTACAGTCCTCAAGGATCAATAGTAATATTACTTCTTAAGTGCTTATTCTGCCATTATTAATGTACCTTTTTCTTACAAGAACTATTTTTCTATTTCTGTGTGTTTGCAGACATCTATTTGACATAGCCATTGCAAAGACAGATGTTTGAAATTCTACAGTCCAGGAAGTGATAAGAGTAAACAATTTGGGAAGGTCGATAATAATAATCTTAATTTTGTTTGAAGCATGTACCTGATGAAACTAAAATTTTTATTATTCAAGCTGCATATCAAAACAAATTCAGGAATTAATTAAGCTGCACATGGCCATGCTGCATTGTAGCATACTTCATACTGGCTTAAAGATGTTTTGATGAGTTGTATTGATAGTTTCTAAAACTGAATACTTAAGAAACTTCCAGAGACACACATATCATTACCTAAACAACTGAAAAATGAACTGCACTTGCAATGCGCATATATGGTTTCATTTTAAAAGCTGTTTGAAATCTTCTCATTTCTGAAAAACTAACTAATTCAGGCATTTGCTCTGAACTAAAAAACTTACAAGCCCCAGGAGTTCCCAGCCCTCTTCACTCTCAAGACTACTGTATTTCATTTAGCCTTATTATTTTCAATTACATGGCATAAAAAGGATTTCCAGCATGACACATGGGAGAAATGGACACAGCTCCTACAACTTGAGAGTGTATAAAGGGCATATAAGTGCTATTTGCCTCAATGATACACTACAAAGCTGATGTTGGTGGGATCGCTTCTATCTGAATGGTTGGTAAGCTTCAGAATTATCTTCCATTTCCCATCTGTTTCTGTTTAAATTTGCAGATGTATTAGCACAATTCCAAAGTGTGTCTTGTTATTTTGACCCATTGCACTGTAATTTATATGAATATGGAACAGAAAGGAGTTTCAATCAATAACTGGAATCAAAACAGCCATGAAAATCTAGATCCAGATGCTCTCTAGTCTACTGCTACAAAATAAACTCTTCCACTTACAGTTAGTCTACCGTGTTAAATCTTTGTCTCTTTAGATTCATCTTTTACTATCCTTTTGATAAGTCAACCTATAAAATATCAGGATTTCCTCTGAAAAATTCATATATACAGAAGGTCTGCACAATGCCTGTATATGACTCTTTTAATGACTTTTGTAGTAGATTGGACTCAACTTTCTACAGTTATGAGTCTGTAGTAAAAATAATTTAAGCTTCTTAATAATTCACACCATGTGGACTGAGAGAAAAATTCCTTAAAAAAAAAGCATTTTTGTCTCAGTTTCATAATATGAACAGGGATATAAGCAGTAGCAAAATAAGCAAAGATGTTTCTAATTGTGACCTTTAGCAGTAAGTTAAAAAAAGCGGATGAGGTAAACCACTAATGAAACCAGTATATTTTGGAACAATGAGTAGCTTTTATATTAGTTTTCCGTATGTGTTGATTCAATTAGGGGTTCATCAAGGTTTTCTTCTGAATTGTCATTGGTATTTTTCTATCGTCAAATAATGTCAGGTTGCTCTATATTTATTACAATTTCCCAGGTAAAACTAATTAATTCTTAAGTTTGGAATTAAATCCACCTGCCCCTCTCTCTCTCTCTGGCTTTTTCTATTTTATTTCCACAGTGTTCCAAAATATCCCATTTGTAAATATTTGGATTTCATTTTCAAGACAACTGTCTTCAACTTACTGAGAGAGGAGTATTATGTTCAAGTAGGAATGTGAGATTTTTCCAGACCTTGGCTACTGAGTCAGGATCCTAGAGTACGAATGTTCCTGGAAAAGCCAAGACTTATTGTCTCCATAACATTTAAGTTACTGAATATTTTACTACAGTAATGGAAAAAAAAAAGAACAGGACAGGACAGGATAGGACAGGAGGCAAGGCAAGGCAGAAAAGGAAAGGCAAGGCAGAAAAGGAAAGGCAAGGCAGAAAAGGAAAGGAAAAGGAAAGGAAAGGAAAGGAAAGGAAAGGAAAGGAAAGGAAAGGAAAGGAAAGGAAAGGAAAGGAAAGGAAAGGAAAGGAAAGGAAAGGAAAGGAAAGGAACCTATTTTAATTGTGCATATATATACATACATACACATATTTATATGTATATATATGTAAGTATATGCATATATATACACAGATAATAACAAACCTTTAGATATGTATGTATAAACACTTACACTCTCCGAACAGGAAAATGAAACATATTGAACTTTCTAACCCTGTAGCTTGCTTCTACATGGTTGTAGTACTCAAGAGCCCTGAAATCCGTGCTTCTTAAGTACTCTTACTTAGCACTTTCATTGCTGTTAAGCAGCAAAGCTGCCTGAGCCTTGGTGGAAGAGGATTTGACATTGACTCATTCCTGCCAAACTCTTGTGCTGGCAAGTTGACATTTTCTAAAAAAAAAAAAAAGTTATCAGAAGGATTCTAGTTAGAAAACCAAACTCTGCTACAGGTTATAAGCACAACTCCTA